>NC_136593.1:11122592-11352592 GCF_910589615.1 Taurulus bubalis | reverse complement strand
ACTACCAATATGCACTCTGTAGTAAATACAGATCATATACATGCCAACCTAGGGAGTTCCAAATATTTCACAGAAAATGTCTGTACAAGCAGAGCAATGTAGAATAATGTGCAACCTGGGAGGAGACCATGAGAGGTTAGTTAAACACAGGTACAGTTTTTAGGTAAAGAATTACTCACATAACATAACTACCCAGGAATCTTCACTACCAAATAGACTCACACCCGTGAGGGAGAAACCCCTTCAAACAAACGCGGGCCAGAAAGCTTGGCAAGCAAGGTTAAACGTCAAGCCACGAACTGGCATAAAGCTTTTGAATTTAGCCCGTCAAGAACTGTGGAGATTTAGACCAACTATGTATAGTACTGAACATGTGTGTGCATGTGAGGGAGAGACAGCAATCCAGAGAGAAACTATGTGCAGAGAGGAAGCAGAGGAGGTGTGATGCGTCTTTACATAGCCAACATACATCCCTAAAAGTAGAGCATACATTTATAATTAGCAGTGCAGTAGATGTCAAGCAGGCATAGCTGGCATACATATGGGACATAAATACACACGCGCATAGTACCGGGGATACTGTGTGTGTGTGTGTGTGTGTGTGTGTGTGTGTGTGTGTGTGTGTGTGTGTGTGTGTGTGTGTGTGTGTGTGTGTGTGTGTGTGTGTGTGTGTTAGTAATAGGGATGTCACGATATCAGACATTTTGTAGTCTTGTGAAATTGGACGATTCTCGATACCCATTAGATGACAAGGTAAAAAGAAACTAAAAAGAATGAATCGCATGTACTTCAACATACACAATCCTTTAATATCGTTTGCATATTGTTTTTATGTGAATTTATCAAAAATCCCTGATGATCAGCTTCATATTCCTCGACTAAACACAAGATCACATTTGAATACATCATTATAATGTTATAATTTACCTTCGCCCAGTAAAAAAAAATTATGAATGGAGCTTAAACACATCATAACTTAACTGAATGCAACCTTCGTTTTAAAAGGGACATCATAATTAGTGTTGATTCAAAGCAATAGTAGATATTAATGTAGTAATTCAATTGGTATAATGGAGAAAAGCATGAAATCCAAATAAACTGGAGCCAGTGAACATTAGGCCTTTTGCCTCTATAAATGAACTAGTTTTAGTGATAAAGGTAAAGTTGCAGTATGACAGGGTGGGAGGGCTGGACCACATTCTGTCATCACATTTGATTGAATAGAACTTTTGAGCATTCTTTTGGAGTTTAATACTCAAAAAAAAGAAAAGGGTGTGACTTTAAACATTAAACAATAAAAAACTTGATATAAATAGAAGAACATGGAAATTAAGGTATACAACCATTCAGGGATAATTTGTTGAAGAGGGTCATTTTTTTTCTTCGAATAAAGCTTTTTAAAAAGGTCTCTCACTCTCTCTCCCTCCCTGTGCAATGCGCTAATGAAAAAGCAGAATATGTTTCCCTGAGTCCATCTGGTAATAATTGCAGCATGTAGCAACCGTAGCTGTGTTTGGATAAAGCTCTGACATCCATGGGGCCCTCTGACGCTCAAGTGTGTGTTTATGTGGGGGTGAGAAAGAGAGAGAAGGAAGGACTGGTGAGAGTCTGTGCTAGTGCATGCGCGCGCGTGCGCATACATACTCCACTTGTGTGTTTCCCAAGCTGCTGGGTGATGAGCCAACATAACTACATCAACTTTATCATCAGCACACTGTTCTGCGTAGACCAGACCGTGGGCGGTTGGGTAACCTCTGCTCCTTCGGCCCATTAGCATGACTCAAGGTGATGATTAGTGGCGTCTGATGGCGCACAGACTGCTATCAAACAGCCAAACGCACAGATCCAGAGTAACAGAGGTGTCTGCATTGTACCGCACGCTGCCTCTGTGTACTGGAATCAGGCAAAAAAAAGTCAAGAGCCAAGATTTTTATCAAGACAGATTATTTTAGAAATGTTGCTTGGAAGTGGAGTTTGGTTCAACTCAGGGCATAGTCTTATAAAACTAAATTATGAGCGTATAATTGGCAAAGAGTCTGCCCTGGAACTAACTCACCATAGACACAATACTCCCAACTGTAGATGTCACGTATTGAAAAATTCTTGAACAAGACACTGATCTCATGAAAATTGCCCTGGATATCTGGAATATCATCTACAAAACAAATTGGGGGGCCCAGACCCCAAGGAGTCCTGGAAACTTCCAGGAGGGCCTCATGTTATTAAGTAAGGATTGAGGTAATTTTACAATGATTTCATTTCAAAATGCAACATTGAGATGAAGACAGGTTACACCCTCAACAACTACAATCCACAATAGACACCCTCTCTGCGTGCTCCTGCACTGAATCCAAAAGGGACAAAGCCATGTGGCAATTACATCAGGGGTTCTGGACATAAAACTGTGGTACAATTTGGAATTTGACACCCATTGTACGATTTTCAAAATAACAATTTTATGTGAATCACTTTGCAGGAGTAGTTTTTCCTTTCATTCAGATGATAATAGTGAAAAGACTCATGTCACAAGATCAAACCAAAGAAGGGAAAACGTTTGACAAGTGACACATTCTTCTCGAAGTTCAACGCAAACGTCTTCATCTTGTGACTTACTGGCAGCGCTCGGTTGGGAGTAGGTGGAAGGGAGCGGAACAAGAACTCTGCAGAAAGGCCCTTTGTGCCGAGAGGGTCACACGTTCACATTCAGGCACACACATGCAGACGAGTACATGGGTCGCTTACCGAAAATGATGATGAGCATTTGTCATATAAAGAATGACCATTGATAGAGGGCTTCCTTTGATACCACATGATGGTACAAGTAGGGGGGAGCTGGGTAAAGAGTAATGACTCTAATTGTATTTAAATGGTCGATCATTTTATTCATTCTCTTTTAAATATATATATAGCTCTGTTTTTACGTTGTACTATAATTGTATTTGCTGTATGTAAAGCATCTTGAGATTTCCCTTGCATTTTAAATTGTGCTATGTAAATTACAATTATTATCATTGTTATATTATTAAAAACAATTATAACAACTGTTACAAATGTTGTGACTTGTAGCAATTATAACAAGCCACAAAATAGTTTTTTTATCTTGAACAATTGAAAAAATACAAACAAACGATTATAATGCATCATTTCCCTTACTACAATTTCTGTAAGTTTCATAGAGTCACTAGACTAGAGCATAACATGTATACTGAAGCAAAGACACCTATAGCCCTTTTATATTGCACTAATAAAATAAAAAGGGCTATAATTATATTCAGATTTTATCGGGAGAAAATCTATGTCCTTTGTCCTCTATCCTCTTAGGATCAGCCTGACCCCGTTTGGTGCCTGTATGGATGAATATATACGGTATTTTATATAATTTCATCTGCCAAGCCAAAGACAGAGTATGGATGCGTCAGAGGAGAGGAACAACATCCAGTACAGACTCATTTCCTCTCAAGCTCTTTGAGTGTTGTGTTGATTTGTCCGACCCAGCCCTCTACAGGGCGCTCACATTCGGGAAGGCTAATCAGCCAACACAACACCCTGTTCCGACATGTTAACACGTATCTACACTGGCTCAACATTTGTTTAAATGCTTAGCAAGATGGGCTGAGTTCAGTTCAGGTGACCCCTTGAAGACGCTGGTCAGGGTTGAACATGCAACAGGGAGGATGGATCTGGAAGGGCCAATGTGGGCCATTGGACACTACTTAGATTTGGTGAACGGGCTTTTCTATTATTAATGTTCAATTTGTGAAATATTATTTATGGTTTACTACATTTAACTGACCCCATGACTTAGTAAGTAAGTAAAGAAAAGAAGTGACTGGAGAAACCTCGTATCAGCCGAGACATGCGGCACGCCAAAGGCCTCAATAAAATATGTTTCTGAAAAAATGTGAGGCCAGAGATAAGCAATGAAGTAACATAATCTTGATTCATATTTCATTAGCGCTGCCTAGCTTGATTTTCATTGAATTTGAACTGAAAATTCAGAGACAGCGAATGGTCAAGGAACCCGCATCATCACGTAACGCGCGGCTGGATCTCCAAGTTCTCCACAGAAGACGAATAGGATCCGTCGACCTCACATACAGCAACAGATTTGGTGTATCTCCACCTTCAGACGATCTGCCAAGCCCTTTGTTTGAAGTATACTGAAACTGAGGGCAGTGACAGTGGATGCAACAGTTGCCAGGGCTGCAGTCGGAAACCGGCCAAACCAAATTGTAGAGTAAAAGTGGAGGAAAAACAGTACAAGTACAGCTCATGACATGAATATATAAAAATGGTTCGTCATGTTTGTCCTTCCTTACCACTCCTGCAATTTATAATACATGTTGCATACTTAACTTTAAAATACATGTAACTAATTTGCCAGATGTCAGATTCATAGTACATTTTTCCACTCTGCCAGGGTTCAAAATCCCAATCGGACTGATCTCACAAAGAAGCCATTCACACGGATTTGTGCACGCTCACTCACTTGTTCTCTCACACACGTTCACACATACGCACACACTCACACACGCACACACGCTTTCAGTCAGTCAAACTTTTACCGAACTTGAACTCCCCCAAAACCCTGTGGTGACTGAATAAGAAGTGGTTCTCAGGTTACAAACTCACCTAAAATAGGCCATAAGTACATAGTACTGCTATCTGGTGACGTAGATTATAGTTCAGAATGGTTACACACTCTTGAACACGAAATAACACACACACACACACACACACACACACAATCTGTAATGAATTCAACCCTAATGCTTTAAAGGAACAAAGTGAGCATTGTAAAAATAAAAACTTTATAAATTTACAAATAAAGTCCTTTAATTCCACTAAAATCCATGCACAAACATTTTGTAAAATATAAACAATTATTTTGGGTCCCTGACATTAGGCAGAGACACTAAAACCACAGACCTACAGTACGTCTAACTTCAAAACAAAGGATACAGGAAATAAGCAACTGGAAGCGATGATCATCATCCAACGATGACTCATAGCTGTATACAATTCCAATACATAAAAAAAGTTATCCCACAACGACCTTTTACACCCCTAATTTTTACATTGAGAATTATCATTATTTCAGGCCGGTACTTCTTAAAATGTGGGACAAGATCCGATATGAGCCACAGGCCTGTTTCTAGTGGGTTCCCGCATGAAATAAGTAATAATATGCTTTCAGAAGTGGGAGAAGAACCTCTGTACTTTCCTGGAATAGGGAAGAAAGAAAAAAAACTTGAAGGGACGTCCTCCAAGTGCAGTAGTTTTTGGAATCGCTAATCTGTGTACAGGAAACAGGCGCTAAGACCTTCGGCGCTAGTGGGCTGAGCAATCAAAACAATCTCTCTATCTTCTGATTGAGGAGAAAGGGACCTGAGCCAGACACTTCAACACACTCCATCAAGGGAGAGGGCGGGTTGAATAGAGAAGGAAGGAACAATCCAAAGAGATAGAGAGAATGATAGGGGATGAGGTAAAGATTGAGCGAGGGAATGAGGACGAGAGCAAAAAGGAGAAGAAATTTTTTTTTTTTTTTTTTTCTTTTTTTTCTTTGCTAGCTTCTACTTTCTCTCTCTCTCTTTAACCTCCTGTCCTATTTTATTTTATTCCTCGTCTTTTCTCCCTCCACTGTATTCCCTTATCTACACTCCTCTTTTCCCTCCTTTCCGTCGTGCGTCCTTGCTTTTCTCTTCTACCCTCCTCCATCTGTGTTATGCGTAGGAGTTGTGGCGAAAGTACGTGGGATTTTCCCACAGCTCGGCATGTCAGACCAAACCCCCCCTCCCTCCCTGCCTCCTTCTGTCTCATGTCAGAGGGGAGTCTTGAGGAAAACCACCCATATTCCACCACCAAGTATTCTGCATGTTTGTTGGAACGTTATGCGCCTCGTTGTTCCATGGACATCAATTGTGTGCTGCTACGGCAACAGAATAATAAGAACAAGATTACGGGACAAAAATATCTCCGCTTTTGAGTTAAAACAGTGGAGCTCTTATTAAAACATTTTATTTAAGAAATAAAAGACTTCAGTTTCCACAGGAGGAGCTGATAAAACTCAGCTCCGTGGTAAGCTCCATCCAGCCATGTGTCTTCTGTCCCTTATTCGGGCCCAGGTCACAGCTAAGCAAGAACACCCAGAATTTCCTCCCCCCAGCCATGACGTCCGACTTCTCCCGAGTCATTCCCAGGCCAGACGGAATATTGAACCCCTTTAACGTACATTGCAGATGCTGCACCAATTCACCTGTCATTCTTTGTCTTCCCCTCACTTGGGAAGGAATTCAAGAGCTGTAAGAGCTGTGAGCAAGTTGCTACCCCAAGTAAAGGATTTCCGCCATAATCTCCACCAGACTGTCTGAGACTTGGAGGTGAACTCTTGGTTTTCACGCCATCCTACATTATCTGCAAAAAGCAGAGATGCAATCCTGAGATGAACAAAGTGGAAACTCTCTATTCTTCAGCTTTGCCAAAAGACAACAGAATAGGCACCACATTGGGGAAGTACAAAGCCCACGGAGGATGGGCTTGACTCACTTTTGTTACACAAATAACAAATGCTGTTTAGCTTGCTATGGTCCCATATTAACAAAGTACACCCTATAAGACACCCCAGATAACTCCATCATAAGCCTTCGATAACACAATACATAGATGGGGAAACTCCTAGGAACGGCACAGTATGCTTGAGGAGTGAAGAGCTGCAACCACATTTCCTACATAAAGATTTCCCAAGAAGGCCCAGCACAGCCTCTGCTCCAGAGCCTTCAGCATCTCAGAGCTAATGTCATCCTTTCCAGGCACTTTGCCTCAGCGGTCCTTTTTTATTATTTATTAGTGACCTTTGTAGGAAAGACGAGCAAGGATTCCCCCTCGTCCTATGCCTCCTTCACAAAGTGCACAATCATGTTTAGAAGTTGCTCAAAGGGTTTCTTCCACCACCAAACAGCATCCCAATGCAGTTTCTAACCTGAACTGACCATTTCTTGTAAATTGTGTTGAGAGAAAAATCAAAACACCAACTCCAAGGCTTAACTAAACTGTTGTCTGAACCCGTTTGTAGTGTATAAGAGTGTGATTTACCTCTGCGGCCTGTGTCTCCTGGTGCAACAGTGTCAGCCCTGTCAGGTCCTCCAGGAAGGAGTGGGTAGAATTAAAAACCTTGGAGAGGAAATTGAAACCTTCCTTCTCATATTGCTCCAGGACCTGGATGGAAAAAAAACATGAAAAAAAAGAACAATTTTCAATGATTGAACAGGAAATGTAATGTCTATTGATAGGTTATAATAGTAAATCCATTCTGACTGAAACATTTCCACCGCAGCCAATTATATCACTGTAATGGTCCATGTGCATATTGAGTATCATATTGTGGCTGCTATGTTTTACATTGCTAATTTTCATTTCAATTAATGTGTAGACTATATTGACCAGCATAAACATACATTTTGTAATGATGTGGAACCAACAGAGTACTAAAATTGACAGAAAGGAGAAAATAAGTAGCTGTGTTGCATGTGTGTTAGTTACAGAAGCACCTTTATATAAACACTATACATTTACACAACAGCAAGTTGTAGATTTTAATGGAGGACGGTTGAAAGATGTGGAAGTAATGTCCCTGAAAGATCTGATTCAAGTCTCATGGGTAGAGAAGCTTAGCTAACATAAATTAATGGCTTCACCTTTAACTGCACTTCGAAATAAAACATTAATGTCCAAGACACTTCTAAAAGTGTGATGCTTGTTGAAAGTCCTTTTTGAGTCGGAAGTGTACACCGAGTCATGCTAATGGACCAGGGCTTTCACTTTAAAATGGCAAGGAGAAATCCTTCCTTTAAAAGCAGATACAAATTATCTTTTAATGGTATGAAATAAAAAGAATGCACTCTTGTCGCTCTGGTTCATGGGCACAACCTGTGAAACACTCAGTGTTTACCTTGATCTCCTATCAGCACTGATTTCAAATCCCCACACCTTCTTTCCAAAACACACACACACACACACACACACACACACACACACACACACACACACACACACACACACACACACACACACACACACACACACACACACCACACTCTGCCCTCTGCACTACCTTCCTCAGCTTGGCCAAGCCTTTCATGGACGCCCACAAACCCTCCTCTGCAGGTGTAGGGTTACCTCTGCCTCAGACATCAACACACTGGGAGCATCAACGTCTGTGTATGCGTGTGTGCATGTGTGCATGTGTGCGTGTGTGCGTGTGTGCGTGTGTGTGTGTGCGTGTGTGTGTGTGCGTGTGTGTGTGTGTGTGTGTGTGCGCGCTGGCAGACTGACCTGGCGTCTAGTCATGGAGCCAGACACACCACACACAATGCACACTGACGTGTCCCTCGTTCATCTTTTCAACCTCTCTTTTCTTTCCTTCCCTCTCTTTTATTTCTTTGATTCTCCACTTCCATCCACGGGATCCGTTACACGAGACGCCAACGGCCAAAACACACTTTGTTGAAATATAGATGCTCATGACACAGAAAGCAACTTGATGACTGTGATGATCTTGAGATAGAGTTTATAAAATCACTCCATGTAATGAACACAGACACACAGAACGCACACTAATACCTTTCACTCATGTCCATGTCAATAGTAGACAAGATCAAGACTTCTACAGAATCCAGTCACATGGGAAAAAAAAAAAGGGGTAGTGCATTGTGTACACGGTGAGTTAGTTACAGGGCAATCTCTCTGCCAATTATGAAAGAAAGAAGAAGAAAAATTCAGCCAACGCAAATGAAATGGGGTTGTGCATTTTTACCGTTTAATTGTACCTACATCAAATGTTGTATGCATTTAAATATTCTCAAAAAGAAAAACATGTAGGGTTAAAAAACTTGATAGCGGAGAATCTAATATCTGACTAATCCAAACTGCGCTGTTCCAAAACCACCGTGGGGAAAATGCAATGAAAACATAAACATAATGTAAGTTTACACTAGATTTTGTGGTTGTTAATCAGGCGCTGATGGGTTTCAGTAGTGCTTGTGTGCTGTTGACGCACAGCACCAAGGAATAATCAACATCTGGATTAGAGGGTGTGCTACATGTATACACACACATGTACATGTGCACTTGTCCTAAAGCTTCCTTCCTTATGGAGCCACATCAATCCCTCGCCTCTGGCTTTATTTTACAGTGGTGATGATTTTCTTTTTGATCCATACTGTGTGGATACTAACTGAAAGTAGCAGACACTGTAGGCTGTGTATGTATGTGTGTGTGTGTGTGTGTGTGTGTGTGTGTGTGTGTGTGTGTGTGTGTGTGTGTGTGTGTGTGTGTGTGTGTGTGTGTGTGTGTGTGTGTGTGTGTGTGTGTCATCCTTAAACATATCAAACATACACTGGGTGGTCCTGGTAGCTGAGAGGGGCTTTAACTAATGTTGTTAGCATGAAGAACAGAGTTGACTGTTATATATAAAAGCTAAAGCCAGTTCAAATCCATTAATGATGCATAACAATCAAGACAATGCTGAGAGGTTCTTGTTTCGTGGTTTTGCCACAATGTGACACTTACTGAACGCTATGAGTAAACAGTTCCTGGTGATTCAACGGGTTTGACTTCCCCTGTTAACTTGTAAAGTCAATACGCCAGGTTAGACACTCGCCTTGAAAACGCACAAACTACATACTGACTCATTGAGTAACCACTCAGGCCTCATGGCATGTCTTACATTCAGCACACTTTACAGAAAGCACATCCCATAAAGTGTGTGTAGTTGGCACTCTGTGAGTGCGGTACAATGCATGTGTGTCAACGTAATATACGTAAAAACAGCACTGAGTGATATTCTAAAAAGGAGTTATGACATTTTACACCAAGTGTGGAAGTGGTTGCTAGTAAGAATGTAAATGTTAACAAAATATTTTCCGCACAGGCCAAAGTTAGCTCTTTAAATTGCTTGTTGTGTTCAACTAACGGTCTGAAAGACATTTCATTTACAATGATCTAACTTTATGAAAAGCAGCTAAATTGGAGCACCAATGAATTGATTAGAATTACACAGTTTTAGTCTTTACAAGCTGTGACATGAGGACGATGTATTTAAAGTAAAAACTGTCTAGTTATTCAGAAGGAAGACATGCATTAGCTATGTTGTCTTTATAACACTTTGCACTACATCTGTAAAAAAAAAAGGAATCTCCTTTTGCCATTAATATTGGTAGCATATGGCATATCTAGTAGTGTTAATACAAGTCGTTGTAGTAAGAGATGTCTGGCATGGTGTAAGACCACGTCAGCTGAGATTTACTATATGGTGTGTAGTTGTATTGGCTTGCAGCCCCAGAAAGAGTTAGGAAACGCACACGCACACAAAAGCCCCAACTCTACAGGAACTGATCCAGCCCAGACAGGGGCTGAATTGTTTTGTTTCCATAGTGACCTGGCAGCACACAGCTGACTGCGGCAGGAATACACATAGACAGACATGCACTCGCGCACACACACACACACACACACACATACACACACACACACACACACTGAACGACCGATGCATGGACAGAGGGACACACAAAGGGGGGAGAGATATGGGGCAGGGAGAACACGAAGGGAGAAAAGGTAAAAAAAAAAAAAAAAAAGAAAAAGAGGAGAGGAAAAGAGGGGAACTGAAGTATGCTGGTAGAAAAAAAGAAAGGCAGATAAAGCAAAGAAAAAAAAAAGGGAAAATGTGTGTGGGTGGGATTGAAGGAATCAAAACATATTCACCAATTTCACTACATAACCTTTATCCCCGCCTCAGCAGAGGATCATCTTTCCTAACTCATGTTGTTCATTGTTCCTGACTACACAGGCTTTACCCCAATCCCTATCAAACCCCATGAACCCTCCAAACAGGCCAAATAATCTCATCAGTCACACTGGCAGAAACATGACACCTAAAGATCCAGTGGAACTTTACACTTTTTTCTTCTTCTCAGAAGCGGCGTAGGTGAAGAAAAACTTAAGCAAAGCTAGAAAGCCCCCCCCTTCCCTCTTGATTTCTCCCTGTGTCTCTCTCATTCTCTATTCACATGAAAGTGATAGATCTGGGGCTTTATGACCTCTTTATAGACACAAAGACAGCATTGAGATCAGGGGAGAAAGAGAGAAAACCAGTCCTCCACTCATCACAACACCCTTTCTTCAGCACTGCACTTCCTCTCTTTATCCCCCCCCCCCCCCCCATCATCTTGCTCCAACTTCTTTTTTTAAACGTTCTTTCGCTCCAACTTGTGCCCCTCTTCTGGTCTTACACTAATGTACACCATTGCTGGACACGGTGACCACAGGGCCACCTGGGGCAATGATTGGCGAGTTGACTGTGGACCAATGACACGGTGGTAAAAAGATACAAAGGCAAACTCCCACCCTGCTTGGCTGATTTGGGAATATGTGGACCCTTCAACAACCCATCTTCTCACACACACGCACACACACACACACACACACGCACACGCACACGCACACACACACACACACACACACACACACACACCAGTGGTGGGAGCTAATTCCACTCATACGACAATGTGCAACTGCTGCCTGATTGTTAACATATGGGTTTACCAGCTTTTCCCTGTGTGTGTGTGTGTGTGTGTGTGTGTGTGTGTGTGTGTGTGTGTGTGTGTGTGTGTGTGTGCACAGTATTTCTCAAGGGGCAACATTTCAACACAGCTCCACTGACTGAACAATGTGGAACATAGAGGCCTGCAATGTGTGCTTCAAAACAATGTTGTGACATATTAGATCATATAATTGAATCCTATAAGAAAATCAGAACCTGCTTTCTGCAATTACGCATCAATCTTTCTTATACTAAACACTGTCTTGTTAGTAAACTGGATTTGAAGACACATCATTTGAACAAGTCAGTAACAATGCATGCTACTTACAATGGCTGAGCAGGCGGTGCACTTGTCAAAGGCCATGCTGGCAGGCAGGACATTGTCAAACCTCGAAAGAAAGCCTCGGATCTGTGAATGAGAAATCAACACGTCAAAAACTGACATGAAACAGAGGAGCAAAACAGTACAGCAGGATCCCACAGAGGCACACTCATTTAAAAGCACATTAATATAATTCATAAACAATGACAACTTAAATTATGAAAACACAAAAAGGTCTCTAATCATAAAGAGATGAAAAAACAAGATCACTCAAGTGAAAATAGAGAGCAGTATATGAGGTCTTGGGATGTTAAAAGGGCCTTTTGGACAGAAAGTATTCAGTTTGTGAGAATAAAGTACATTTGATGCCAATATGCTTTGCAAGTAAAGTAAATGTAACAGTAGTAAAGTACGGTAGTAAAACATTAAAGCGGGGGCTTGAGGCAGTTTTACTTCTCGTGCTTTCTACATTTTAAAACCATGCCAAGAGCGCCCTCTGGTGCCAGAGAGACAACAGCCTTTTTCTGTGAAAGCCTGAGTGCCTTACAATATGCTAACATATGTCCTTGATTCCTTTTACTTGCCTCCTCTCCTCGCGTCTTAATCCCACCCGTGAGAGATACAAGTGGAGCAAGCGAGTAAGACACACGAGAAGAGAGGAACCCGTCATTTAAAAGAGACGTCCATTAAATATAATGTGTGGCACAGCTGCATCATGTGTCCATTTTTTTGTTTTATAGCATTGTATTTTATGATCTCAGTCAGATGAGCAGAACTGTGTTCATGACAACTTATACATTTACTATTAATTACACTCACAATGTGGCATAATGTGTTATTATTGATTTTATAATTTGACGAAAGCAGCTGTTGGCATTTGTAAGCATCATGTCATGATTATAACAGTTGAAATGGATGTAGCCTAAAACCAATATAAAAACAGTTATCAAGTAGCATCAAGGTGAAATGGAGGAATGCGGTTAGAACAATGCCTTACGAGGGCGCTACACAATCAGTAAAGGGCAGATAGTTTGATCACCCTAAATAACTATCAATTATGAATACAAAAAGGAACAGTTGCATCTGTAGAGTCCTGCCATGGTTTGAGATAATTCCAGCTGTGTGCCACGCGTCTTTCATGTAACTGGTGTCGAAAAGGATGCACACGAGTTTCCTCTCTCCTCGCTTCATGTCTCCTGTAGACGTACACTTAAAAGGTTGGGATCCTCCATGATGGTGCAGCTGATCGTAGCTACAATTGCTCCTGTAGCTTTGCCTACGGTGTGTGAATGTTAGTTAGTCCTGATGGGCAGTTGGCTCCTACCATCAGTGTATGAATGGGTGTGAATAGGTGAACAATGTCATGTAGTGTTAAAAGAACTTTGAGTGGTTGGAAGACTAGAAAAGCACTGTACAGTACAGTCCATTTACCATATTAAATCACCTTTTCACCACATCTTTCACAGCTGAAAGCTTTCACTCCTATTTATAGCTGCAGTAATTATGGCTAATTACCTTGATTACTGTCTATAGAACCCTCCACACACACACACACACACACACACACACACACACACACACACACACACACACACACACACACACACACACACACACACACACACACACACACACACACACACACCACTTGACTTGTCATCAATAAATTCCTTTCATCGCTTATACGTCCTCCTCTCTTATACCTGCTTCCTCCTGTTTTGACGCTTGTGGAACTGACTAATATTTCAAACATTTAAGGAAAAAGCACTGAAAGTATAGGCTGTGTATGTGTGTGCTACATCCTAAAACATATCAAACTACACCAGGTGAAAAAGTACAGGGCTGAAAATGAAACGCTTTTGGTTCTTGAATGGGACATCTTCATGTTTCAGTTGCCCCTTTCGGGGTCAATTGTGTATGAGCCAAGGCTGTGTGGTAAACGCAGCCTATCGGGTTAAGATGTAAATCTCTCCATCTGTGACTGACAATAAAAGTCAAGGTCTTACTTTGTCTTGCAAGACGTTTCAATTTATTCAAACAGCTTCTGCCGGAGGCTCATGTCATTTTGCAAATTTTTTCTGAATCTCTTCATGTCTTTTATATCTTCCCATCTGTGTGCTGATTATTTCAACTAAAATGGCACATTTAAGGATGTACCATAAAAAGGCATTAATGGATTTAAAAAAGAAAACTGCAGCAACAGGCTGTATACATACAGTATAACATGAATGAGAGAAGACAACTGGTGGCACAGAAATGTCCAGTGGAGGAATTAACAAATGGAGGGGAGCGTGTATGCGTGAGTCAGATCAATGGCTGAGTGTGGGCAAGTGAGATAAGTTTGAAAAGACTAGAAGCTCTACTTAAAACTACATAGCCTTAATAGCATATATATATATATATATATATATATATATATATATATATATATATATATATATATATATATGAGACGATGAAACGAGATTGTCAGTTTACAATGACATTCATTTTGGTCTCTTCTACAGATATGTCTGTCTGTCCTGGTGCCATTATGTTTTCTCACTGAGGGGAGATTTGAGCAAATTAAGGGTCTAAAAATAAAGGGCGTTCGTAACACCCTTTGAGGCCAATTTGTGATTTTGAACTGTATGAGCAAAAGATGTACAGCACTCAAAAATATAGAGTCCTGTATTGGCACTTTGTTGTTCAGACATTTGTAAATAAATACAACATTATGTAGTTTCTGTAAAGCACCATAAGCTGTCACTGTGGGACTGCGGAAAAGATCTGCAGCTTCAAACTACATCAGAACCCTGTATTAGCAGGCGATAGCTCGAGGGACAGGCATTCTGGGCATAATATATACAAAACTGGACGCACATATAACCATGGAGGCATTTGCACCTTTGAGCATATTATCCACCTCGCATTTATCTCTCTCTTGCCTCTATATCTCTCCACCCACACACACACACACACACACACACACACACACACACACACACACACACACACACACACACACACACACACACACACACACACACACACACACACACAGCATTCCCCTTTTTTCTGGATTATGTGGTTGAAATACCACGAGTGGCGGAGGTGTCAAGCAAAATTCAGATTCTCAGGGTGATGAATACTGATGATGATGCAAATGGTGGGGGTGAGATAGTTGAGTATGTGACAACAGGCAGTAAGCAAAAGGGCACAGCTTGGAAAGCTGCAGAAGATTCTTGGAATCTAGAGCTGCCCTTCAGGTCTTGTCAACTAAGAAATTATATATAGATTTTTTTTGATTTTCTTTGGACTTTAGAGATTGTTCTCAGAAAAAATATCACATTGATGCTCGCTTGAAAGCTGAAGATCTATCATTTTTCTCTCTCTCTCTCTCTCTCTCTCTCTCTCTCTCTCTCTCTCTCTCTCTCTCTCTCTCTCTCCAATACCACCCTGTAGAATCCCTCTGTTACCAGTAGAAACAATGTCGTGGAGTATAAATACAAAGTCATATACTTCACTCACTATGGTACTTGTACAAATCCCATACTTGAATGTACACAAGTGGTTGAACGTAGTTGTTACATATTCAGTGGTGTTGTGCTGAGGTTATATTTTGTTCATGTTCAACACAAAGAACTGAAGCAGAGGTCTCAAACTTCTTTAGTAAATTAGCTTCTATTGCAGGGCTGTTATGTCACGCAACATTATATTCTGTTTATTCAGTGGACATACCAACCGAGTAGTACAAAACTGTATATGTTCTTGCAGAGCGTAACTAAAGCTTAATACAGGCATACTGCATATACCAGTCTTGGTGGGATGCAGCTTGCTCATAATGCTGAAGCTAGTCATGTAACCAAGGCCACAACGTTCTAGCATCCTTCAAGATCTGGTTGAGTACCACATGAGCTTGTACCATGTACCTTTTAACCACTTGTTACCCTATACCCTATATTCAGTATGTCATTGAGTGTTTTGCATTCTCAGGATGCACACTCTTGTCTGTTCCAATTTTTTTTTTTTTAAAGGAACAAGCAGCAGCGCTTCACTCAGCATTCTTCAGGAACACTTTTGGTATCCATCAGAGATGCTAGCATTGTGGCTTCATTTAAACGCAAGTGTTTTCTTGTTTGCCGTGAAATGACGCGACATAAACATCAAATTTGTTGCAGATCTGTTCTATTAGATTGCATTAACTTGTAATTGTGTAACGAATCAAGATGCCAGGTATGTTCATCACTATTTTAAGAATGCTGCACTACATCACACACAGTGCCCAGAGAAAACTGAATATTTTCGAGAGCAACCTAATCAGTACACAATAACAGAAAGAAATATGTCATTTAGGAATGTTAGGCTTATTATTAAAACATAGATGGCTGATGGAGGTAAATGGAAAAACAGCACAGCGTGTCCTCAGTATAAAACAAGTTGATGGAGTGAGTTTGAGTGTCTGACCTGATGTGGCACTAGACCCAGAGAGGTGGGAGGTTCATTCATTCTGTCGTCACTGCTGCTTGCCACTGCGTAGCCGCTGAGGAGAGAGAGAAAAATGTTGACTAAAAGAGATATTTTTTAGTTTTTGTATCTCCCTAAACACCTGACAGTATGACACATTATATGTCAGGTACGAGCATAACAGAACAACAAACTACCATAATGGGAGATGCGGATTCATTTTTAATTATATAATTATACAGGGTTGTAGTAAATCTACACAGAACATGTCATATCACAAGACTGAATTTGGTAGCTTATATTGATAACTAAGTTATCCTATTTGCTTTAACATTTAAAAAGTTAAACTTTTTCCATGAGATCTGAGAGCTGCTGCTTGCCAGTAAATCTATCCAGGTTTAAAAGATTTGACTCTCCGCGGATAACAATGACGAAAATATCAAGTCTCACACTGAGCTCAGTTTAGTTCTGCACATTTAAAATGTATGTCAACTGCTGCAACATGAATCCTCATGTGACAATCTTCTAAAGTCGATGGTTGTTCATATGAACGCCACCATACGGGCCTTAAAAGGGATAAAAAGATGAAGGAAAGTGGGTTCAAAAGAAATAAACAAACAGCCATGATGGGAAAATCAAGGACACAGAGAGGGCAGATGCAAGAGAGGGAGATCTTGTTGTAAAGGAAGGAGTTACACAACTGTAGCGGTACAGAGTATACATGAAAACTCTCCTTCTCTACTTTGCTTTCTAAGCTCTTTATCCAGGAGAGAGCAGCTCTGTAACGGCTTATAACATCTCAAACGACTCGGAGAGAAAATGTCTGTCTTATCGACCTCAGCAAGCAGCCACTTTAATATGACTTTCAACGAAACAGGCACACAAAATTACATGTTCACAAAGACACGTCTTTGCACACTTAATAAGTCCAAAAACATTCTCATCAAACACTTTTAAGAGTCAAAAATATCCAGCAAGTACAGATTTCCAAGTGAACTTGAGAGCTGACTGAATCACAGCATCTGAGCTTTTGAGTAATAAAAGTGAGAGATGGATTATGAATTGCAACAAAGCTTCTGCAGTGAACACAGGTTCTTGGGCTGTACAGTACAGTTCATTTGGGGTGATGTATTACAACCAAATTAAAAAGGCACTATCTGCAGTGCAGTGAGACCTCAGCTTCAAGGCTGCTTCATCAAAAAGCAAAAGTAAGCAAGTCAAGATTACTGGCAGTTGAGGAACCACGGCATCAAAGCCACAATCTCCTTTAGTTTGAACCCTGGCGTGAGTTACCCAACACACTGGGGCTCTCTAAGGGAGGGGAGTGTCTGACCTGGCAGACCTCTGAAGGTTTTTGGGCAAGGATCTTATTATTGTATTCAGATTAGTATGTGTTTTAGTTGGAAAAAATCAAGATGAAAAAGGAATGACATGAAACCTTTTGGAACCATGCTTATACACCGTTAAGGGTGTATAATCAGGGCTTGCAACAGGGGAGCCTGAGGCAAGATGCAAGAGACGCTGCACAAGAAAACTCAATCTGCGATCAGGGAGTGTCTCTAGAGCAACAGGTCAGAGGCAGGAGGATCTGTCACTGTCTGCCACAGAACATTGAGTTCATTTGTCCTAAAGGATCAGAGCTGTGTTCGTGTTTCCTTAATGGTATTAAAGCAGATATCAGCAGATATATCAAGAAGGAAAACCTTAAAACCAAGTACAACATTTTCCTTTGTTCAATCAATTAAATTAGTTCTGACTACTTCTTATAATTGGCCTACATAACTGGTGTAAGTCTGCTGTGCTTATTACCCTTCACTGTGCTGCAGAATGGACACCATCATCTCCACAGCCAGGGCTCCAGCAATCATGGCCAGGCCTGGTCTGCTCACTGTGCACTGCTGATCCAGAGTCCGATCCCTGGTTGACTGTTTACAACAAAAAGAAAAAAATGAGAGTTACTTCGAAAAAAAATAAATAAGATGGTTTGGGCATTTAGGTCAACACCAATCAAATTGGAAGGTATAAAATTGTTCCATTTTATTCCTAACGGGTCAAGATGATGCTGTTATCTAAAGGGACGTTGGTTGAGTGTGCAAATAATGACTAAATTGGTTGATCGCTTGACTATTATCCACACAATGATTAAATAGTTAATAGATACAATAGTTAAAGGGCATTTAATGATGCCATGCTATTTTCATAATTGGACCCATTGATGTCTGTACTAAATTACATGCCACTTCATCTAATAGTTGTCTGGATATTGGCTGAATTAACAAACCAACACATGGAAACGGATGGCTGGACCAACTAACCAAGATCCAGAGAGCTACATCATGAGCATGGCTACAAACACTGCAGTATTTGTTAGAATAGCTGCTCAATGACACTGTCGTGACAGATTGTGTGTGTTTCCCAATATGTACAATTTTGCTTTAATCCAAAACAACTTGTATACGCATTATGTTATCAACAACTTTCTATTCATTCAACGAACTCCACTTTTGTGAGAGGAAGCTGTGCCTCTAATTCAGGTGTTAGCATCACTAAAACCTGTGACTGCAGGATGGAGCCATACGGCATTTTAAATAGACGTCAGAGCTGAATAGCACAGTTTCCAACAATAGACTTTGGTGTTCAATAGCTAATGGATTGCTTTCATAAAATGTTCAGATCAAAAAGGTCATGAAGGGAAAAAAAGGCCAACGAGAGAAACAAAGAGTGTCACAAACGGTACAAAAAATGGACACAAGACACACAATGTGAATGTCGAGAAAAACTAAAGGCTGTGTCAAACATCTTCCCCCTTCCTTTTGACAACATGATTAAACATAACATTTAAAAATGCTACAATTATTTCAGCTTACGACAATTATCATAGAACCCCACCAAAAAGATAAACCATGCAATTTAAACCTGCATCAATATGTTAATAATTAAAATTAAAATGTTAACGTTCACATATTAATCAACTTCTAAAGTTCATATGGCGAAAGTGTTCGCACAGGGCAAAATCAGCATTCATTTTGAGTTGCTGTACAACTGACCAATAAAAGGACAACATTCACTCCTTTGAGCTATGTTTTGGTCTCCACCAACTCCTGAAGAAGATATCTGACTCTTTCCTGCTAAATACTACATGCTTCACTATGTTCACTAGCTAGTCACTAACTGCTCGGTGCTGGTCAGGTAGCATTCAGATGGTTTATCACTGCTTTTCCGCTGAACACAGCGGCCTGCTGTGACTGCAAAGAAGGTTGCTGAGAGAGATGTTTGCAGGCTGTGTGTTTGTTCTCTGTGCATTACATGAGTTAATGAGATGAGTGCATGCTTGTTATCTGTGGGTCTTCCTCACATCTCCTGGTGCCACGACATCATTGCAGAAGTAGCAGCCCAGCTTGTGCCCTGGGATGTTGGAGAATAGAGAGGCTGCTGGGACAGAGGGCACAGAGCCGGCCGGTGTGGAGGACGAAGAGGAAGCAGAAGAACCGGAAGTGGAGGAGTCGGCTCCTGCAGAAACACTGTGACTGACAGGGGGCTCCTTAAGGCCGTGGCGCATCACGACAAATGTGTCAAAGCCTAGAGCGGAATTAACCACCAGCTGGAGAGTGAAAGACAACAATTATAGTAAATCATGAAAACCAAATATTTTTAAAAGCAGTGGCAAAGACTGATTTTAAATGGCTTTGGCTTGATCCAAAGCCAAAAACACAAACGCAAGCAGCACATTTCAACTAAATCAGATGAACAAAATGGCTAATTTGACACAAACAACAAAGTTGTAATGGGTTGAATCAAAGAAGCAATGGCATACAACATTAACAGGCTCTTTACAATGTTTAAAGCATCTAGAGACCTTCAAAGAAACAAGGGAAATACATTGTGATAGCAATTTGTGGTGAAGTCTAAAACAGCCCCGCAGCACTAGTGGCAAATAACCTCTCAGCTGAGCAGGCCATCAAGAAAACCTAATCATCAGTCCAGAAAACATTCAACTGCATACAGCAATATGAAAGCTGCATCGTCGAGACCACTGGAGGCATTAAAAAGTAATGACACAACGTTTAATACTCTAACATTGCCTGGCAACTAATAGAATTCCGGCTGGTAAACAGAAAATTCAATTCAATTTCCTGGAAGATAAGTGAAACGGTTTCCAAATGTGCAAGTTCCAGCTCAAAGTAAAACAAAAACAAGTCACAAACGTCTCCGGCCACAATGCTTCATTTTGTCAACTTTAAGCAAACAAATCTGTGGAAAGCGTCAGACTTGATTCCTTTAATTAGCCTTAGTACTACTATTGAAGTAAATGTATATTGCAGACAAATGTGTTGCATCAATGAATGTATTTTTTTCTAACACTTCGGAAGGTAGTGGTTCGTGGTACATTATAAAACCATTACTCATAAAAACATCCAGGAAACTACATAACACGAAACAACATAAGACATGTTGATTCTTCCTACCTTCCTCTTGCTGGCTGCTATCACTGTAGGCAGCCAGCGGCTCTCCCTCGTATCCATTAGTAAGAAGATCACGTCATGCTCTGAAATGAGCTTCTCCAGCAGCTCGACATCCGTCCGGGCCTGGGAAAGAGTGGCCTCAGAGAAATTCACCGGATGACCGGGCATGGGGATGCTCATATTGTAACCCTCTGCATTCTGCAGGAAGACAAAGAGAGAGGCAGAGGAAAAACATTTGAGACTGAATACTTCATACAAATTTGCAAATGAAAAGTTATGTTTGTATCAAATTTTATTTGCATTGTTCTAACAAAGTGATTGCACACATAATTAGTTGTTGTCTGATGGAGCAATCTGGATTACTTAAAAAGGGATTTCAATTTTCTTTATTCTATTATTTGAAAAAGCACGGATGTAAGAGTCACAAAATGTTGGACCATTTTGTTACAATTTTGTTGGGGCCCGAACATTTTTCTTCCTCCAAAGTGGGGAAGCTGCTGCCTTCTTGCAGATGCAACATGGATATATGCAATGTATATGGATATATGCAATATATATGGGTATTTGCAAGAAACACTTAATTCAACACCGTCTAAAACAAAAGCCCTTATGTAAACTATTTCCAACAGTACTACAGAAAAATCTTGAAAATATAAAATGTACTTTCAATAAATTATCAGTTGCTGTATGAGGAGCCAGGCGCTAAACCAAATTATTATCTATTGACAAACTTATTACTACGACTTTCTCAAGGGAATGCAAGCTTGACAGCGAGGCGAATGGAAATGTCAAGAGTCATTTTACCATCAAGAGTAGGACAGAAAAGGGAAAAGACTGAGATCTTAACAAGAAGAAATGCCACCAAATCAGTGGATCGACTGGCTCCATGTGTCGAGAGTGGGAGCTGTTAACCAAGTCTTGAATTTACATTTCACTTTGTTGCCTAGTATTAAAGAGGTTATTTCAGGCTTCAGAGATGACAGTAATATTCTATTATATTCTGCCTCCAACAAAGACAAAGAAAAATCATTCCGACTGTGGAAAAATCCTTTCTTGAATGGATAAACAGCATTTCATGACAATCCAACAATGCCACTGTTGATATTTTCAACCAGCTCTGACCTCACTGTTGACAAAATTTTAAGAGAAAAAAGAGCCAACACTACAAACTATCCTGTAAATGTCAGGGGACAGGATTTGTCCACAGACAAAATATGAAATCTTCTTACGACCTTTTCAACATTGTGACCTTGCCCTCTCGGTTCAATGGATGCATTTCTGTGTTTGTATTTATTTCTATCTTTCACACTGGCACCTGGTGCCTCTGTGTTTGGAGGAAAACAAGCTGGGAAGAGAGCAAGCACACAACCACATTATAAGATGACTAGACAGACACCAGATGTCAAGGAAACAAATGGGCGTCCATCAATAGTCAAGCCTTTGCTCTTTACTTTCTTTGTTATTACCACAACAATAAGAGGGAATCAGAAAATTACACTCGCAGACAGAGAGACTGGGATATAAAGTTGATGATGTGCCAATCATTTATGTGTTTTTGTCTGGGACACTCTAACCCCGGCTCACTGAACCATGACCGAGTCGTGATAGCAAGCTCTGCGGGGTTAAACACTTTAAAATAAGGCTTCAATCTTACAGAGTTCAATGTAAATGACATCACAGACAATGAGTGAGGCTCAGTCAGTTGAGTCAAAACTCACAAGTCGCATCGAAGTCCAGACTTTCCCGATACAGGAAGACTGTGATATGCATCTAAAATAATGTCTCTAGTCTGAAAAAAAACAAACATTTATAAGACTTCAGTGATGCTTCAAAAGAGTCACAAGATCAAAAACCTCTATAACTGCTGACTGCACAGTTAGCAACTTTTCGGCAGTATACCTTCTGCTGGTATCACAGCATTTGGAGAAGTACTCAGATAATTTAGAAAATTAGCAATATCCCTCTTTAAAAATACTCAATGGCAGGTAAAATGTCTAGTTTTAAAAATGTACTTCAGTAAAAGTAAAGAGGTATTAGTCTAGACAATGTACTTAAAGTATTAAAATGAAAACTCTCATTTTGCAGAAATATTATATTATTAGATAATTATCATTGATGTATTAACATGTATGCAGTTATTTAATGTTGTATGAGGCTAAGGTCGAGCCGATTTGAACTGCTTTATTTGGGTAGTGTAATTGATACCAATGCATCCTATTCTATATACTGATTACATGTATTGCATGTAAAATCGTAATTCTGTACAGCTGTCAAATTAATATAGTGGAGTAAGAATACAATATTAAAATGTTGTAGAATAGAAGGGCAAGTACCTAAAAATTGTAAGATTACATGTACTTCTTTTTTTTTGTTTTCGCGTGATAAACTGTATTTGCCAGAAATCCTTCAAAATAAACTATTTCAGAGAGAAAAATCCCTTTTGGTTGAACTGGTCCCTTTAAAAAGGGCAGAAAGGCTCAGAACAACTGAACTAGAGGACCTAATAACTGCTTACCAGATACAAAGGGGCTGTAACTTTAAACTTAAGAGAAACAATTTAGTAAATGGGTTGTTGAATTTGAACTCCCGAGACCTGCTGAATCCCAGCAGTACATGCCTTCTAAAGGGCAGGCACAAGAAAAGTGAATGACCCTCTTATGAACTGCTTCCATCTTCTTGCATCACTAAACATACACGCATAACCACACAGGTGTACACATGATTCACACCATAAATATGCATTCGGTCTCTCGGTTTCTCCAAGTAGTCTAATAAGAGATGGTTGCTTTTGCACCAATACAGAGCCCTGCTGTGAGTGTTGGGCTGCTTTTTTAATGTAGTAATACAGCGAAATATCTTCTCCCGAGCACCCACTCATTATTTAACCAAGTAATGAAACTGTCTGCATTAATATGCAATCACGACTCTTCATTTTCTGCATGGTTGTTTATCACATCTCAGACACGACCAATCGAAGAGGAATATGATTATATAGATATATGAGCATTAATATAATCCAGATTATAACGTCAATGCAGTTGTATAATTTTTTATAGAGCTAATGATGGATGACCTCACATACAAAGAGAGATCATGAACATCATCTTTTGATTTTGAGTACTCACCACACCAGGAAAGATTTTGGTGAGTCGCTCAACAGCTGCCATGGCTTTGAACTTCCCTCCTCCGAGACAGTCTTCAAACTCATAGAGCGGCTGCCGAACTGGATTGGAGTATGAGATCTTGGCATTGTCTACAAATGTGATGCGTCTCACTCCCCATCCCTGTAGAACAAAAGAGAAACATATTTAATCATTTTAATCACATTCATTTTGAAATAATTAAACTCTATTATTCTACATGAACGTTGTTTTAAGCAGCACTTAAGCAGCTTCAGTGACAATGAGTGGGAGGCTGTGTCCCCAGTGTGCTTTTCTAAATTAATACTGGCAATTCCACTTTTTAGAAGTAATGGATGCATCAGTGTGCAGGTAGCACAACCTCAAGTTAATCTAGCAGTTGTTCATTAATATCACTCTCTGTTGACACAACGTCTCCCCACAATATCAATTATATTCCGGCAGGTCGGTATTAACTGACCGGGTGTCTAAAGTTCCCTCAGTCCAGTAACTGCCGAGCACAAAAAGAAGCATAGACATGCATTCATAAAGAACATTGTATCTGCAAGCAGCAATGCTCTGACAGCACTATGCTGTAGTCAGTTAGTGTAAGTTCAATTGACTGTGGTGGTGTATGAAACATCTCTTAAAACCCTTCAGAGAATCAGCCTTTTGGATCTGGTCACTGAAAAGCTTGTTATTTGATGCTGGGGGAGCAGACTTACAGTAAACACAGAGAACGGCAGTAGGTTATTATGTAAATTAGCATTATGTTATTGGATAAACTTCATGGGAAATCTGTGGATAAAATCATGGGATCCTGAATTATACCGTTATGAAGCTAAACAAATATTCTTGCAATGAAAAAGGTGTTTTGACAAGTTGATAATTTAAGGTTACTGGAAAGCATTACATCATAACAAACATTAGAGGGGACACATTCTAGAGGGCACAACATCTTTGAGAATCTGAGGCGATTTTCATAGTTTGTGTTTTGTTCCGAAGACAAGGTTAAAGGTTATTAAAAACCTTTAAAAAAGTTAAAGGTTATTAAAAAAAAAGATTGGATGACTGCTGATTAGTTTGGTGGATGTCTTTCTGTCCCATCTGTCCTGGAAAGAAACAGAATTTTTGCAGAGCCATGTTGCACAGATGTCACTAGTCGGTCAACAGTTGGTAGCGCTTTATGATAATCAAATGAGCTGGTATTTGCAAAGACATTAAATAGCTCATCAGAATCCCGACTTAGTGGTCACTGATTGCTCTCTGTGAATGTCAATGGTAACCGTATGTACAACAATATGACAATCTAATCAGTACAAAAGCCATATCAGTTGAGGTATTACTTTACAGGCTGCAGCACTTAGGAAGCAACATGCTTTAATTGCCTTACCACTTATATTGTTGATAGTTGAATCAATTAAAGTGACAGGTTGGACTGTTTCCAAAGATGTCTATTAAAGGTTGATTGAACTACATCTGTAGAGGTTGTCTCTTTTGGCAGTATCATTTTTATCTTATCTTGAGGTTTCTGCACCAATATTATTCCAGCATGTAAAGCTCTCATTTAAATCAAGACACTTGGCATGCAGTTTTACAGAATTTGAAGGAAAATAAAGAGGAGGTTATACATTTAAATCCTGTCAAGTTGTGTTGTATTAAGCTGGCTCACCGAGGGGAGATCCTGGATGGGTTTTCTTGAGAACAGACAATTTCTCCAATGCTTTTAAACATTAATCTTCTGTAACAATTCATGCCACTTCATAGATTCTGATGAGTGTAGAGGCACATTGCTGTCAAATACTCTGTCAAATTGCTGTCAAGTACTCGTACAGCAGATACAAGACAGGAACATGCTAATTAAACAAAGATTAAAAGCAAAGATCACACTACCATCCTAAAAGCTTTTTGATCGTGTACAATTTTACATCATTTGCGAAGTCCTAAAAACAGTATCTAATTCCTGTATATTTTAATCCTAAATGTATCTGTCTGTCCTTCCATCCTTACCATGAGAGTCCTGGCTACATTGCAGCCCAGAGTCCCAGCTCCCAGTAGGAGACACTTAGTGGAGACCACCTTGTCCAGGTCCAGGGAAGGAACCAGCCTCCATCTCATCAGCTTCAGATTCAGGTCCACTGATGACTCTGCAAGTCTGCAGACAATCAATGGAGACAACAGAGTGCAAATTTAGGGCGACACGGTTTTTTTAAAGCAACAGATGGCAAAGCATGAATTACTACAATAACGCTGAGAAAAATTACATTTGTCTTGATTTTGGAGGTGTAGTGGAACATTTGTCCCAAACCAGATCCTTAACATAAAGCACCAAATACTTTGATGTAGATTATCTACATTGCCCAATGCAGTTTAATAATTTCCTTTGTTTATATTATTTATTGTTAAAATGTGCTTTGGTCTGTAGGATAATACAGTCCAGTTGAACCCTTACACCTCAACTGGACTGTGTGTATTACCTTTTAGGGTCCATGCATTCGCTGAGGTTGACCATCCTCGGTCCCATGGCCCCTTTAGGGTTCTTCTCCCAACCTACACTCTTAGGACACGCTGTGAAGAAGAAGAAAAAAACTCAACAGTATATAATAAGCATGAAATTCCCAGACTACAAAAGTGAGAAATGTGGAAACGATTTTCAGAAAAAAATGAAACATACAACTTTGAAAGTGTTGATTCTCGCAAATGACAAAAAGACAGTTTCTCACTTACCACTACAGTGGTATCTGGCAACACAGAAAGTTTTGATTTTGACATTTCTGCCTCCAACCCAACACAATAGAGACAAATGGAATTTCAGTATTTACAGCATTGAAAACACTTTTTGAGGGAAAATGTCCCAATTATTCTGAATTACACACAAACATCATTGCTAACTATTTTCATTGTAACTACCTTCCTGAGGAGAAACATGTTGACAGCATGTCAAACAGAAGTGGACTGAAAACATGTTACGTTTTTTACAACATTTAAGCATATAGTGACTGGTGCTATGAGATGAACACAAAAAGACCACCTTCACTCTCTTTACCACTTCATCTTCCCAGAGGTATTAGCCATGGATACCGGTTAATACTTGTGTTAATTTTTTCACATTAATTCTCATTCCAGCCAACTTCTGAATAACACAATTCATACAGTTAATTGAATAATTAATTTAAAACTGGATTAGATCGATTGCAATAAGTTATAGTAGAAGTTTGATATGGAACAGATTGTTGTGGCCAACACCAGTGAGTCAGGAAGGAACAGAGTGTTAGTAAGTGAAAGTTTGTGAAAGCTGTATTTTAATGTAGAGTTCGACTCAAAGTATTACAACTTATTTGCTCAAAAGAACACCATAAAATGTTCACTTTCTTTCTTTGTCCACTCAGTTTAGTTGTGATGCTTGGACACTGCTTCACACCGTTTATCCGCACTGTTCAGCTTTGGCTGCTAGATGCATAAATGTCAGTAATAAAGTACAAAAAAACAATGACAGTATGTGAATCTTAAATGATCATGAAGTGTATTTCACTATTCTGCAAAGTAAAACTATTTTTGGTCAAGAAAAATTGGGCTGAGCTCGATTGATTAATCCTTTTTCAAAACAATACCAAATGTGTCCATGCAAAACCAAACAGAATAGCCAAATCTATTTTTGTTGCATAAATGCATATTCTGTGAGTTAATTAAAAACCACAATGTGCTGAAGAGGTAGACTGAGTAAACAAAGACACTTTGACTGAACTCAACAAAAACCATCACTCCCTTTCCCATCCTGCTATTACCATTTAAATTACTTTCATCCCTTATTCAACAGATACAAAGAATAATGAAGGAGTCGTGTGAGATTATAGCGTGGCTTGAAAAGGAAGTATCAGTGGAAAGTAGGCGAGCATTGTAACAATATACACACACAAGCATTCAAAAGAACAAGAACAAATGCACATACAGATGCAGACATGGGACATACCAAGACTCGAACATGTCACGCACCACACATAAAGGAAAGGAAATTACCTGAGTTGAGGGGAAGCGCAGGTAGTTTTATCTGGAAGATGACGCTGTGCTGTATGGAGCGGCTTCCTTGCAGAGTTTGGTCCCTGAAACACAGAACCTCCACTGTGTCCAACTTAGAGCCCCTGACACAAACACACAAATCAAGCAAAGACAATGCAAATTAACACACACTCACATACATCATGTACAAATTGGACGCTTGAAATAAAAGAAATATGTGACTATGAAAACGTCACAAATATAATTTTACATGCAATAGGCTCTCTCTCCCGCTCTAACACAAGAAACAACAGACGTGATCAACATGTATCCATATAACAACACATTTCCCTAATATGGTACTAAATGACCACAGTCTCATTACACAGTCAAACGCCAGTGATACATGAATAAGCGAGACATTGCGGCTACATTGTAATTCTATCTTGACCAATCTCCGCCAGTATCAACAGTTTATGTTTAACACTGAAAGAGTAGTCGAGCACAAGATTGATGAGGTTTTTGTTGGATAAAAACTGCCTCTGACTCTAGAGCGGAGGGCGAAATTTTCTTGAGGCATTTGCTGCTGATAAGCCCCCGGTATCACAGGATACTATTGCTAAACTGGCCCACATGAGATTTCCTTGTTTAAATGAAAAACAATTATGCAATAAAAATCCTTCTGAAATAGCAAGACCAAGTGCCAGGAAAAACTATGCTCTCTGGGGAAAAGTGGGACAAAAATGACCGATTGTGGAGATGCAATGCAGCAGTTAAACGTGCAGCACCAAATGCAGTGATATTTAACTGACATTCTCAGACGATGGTGCAACACTATGTGATGTCACAATGCTTTCATTCATTTTCAGAAATAATTAAGATCGATTGAAAAGATTAATGGTTGTTTGTTCTTATTTACATCAGTAATCTATCAGTTAACATCATGTCTAATGTTGCTTTTGTCAAAATCATGCTACTGTTCTAGTAAATGATTCTGCATTTCCAGCTTATTATCAGATAACTTAGAATTGTATTTCACAGCAAAAACAATTACTCTAAATCTTAGCATTCCGTTTTCATGTTCAATATCTGTAAGTAAGGGACTCAATTTGTTCCAAACAGAAAACTATTAGGTACTGTAGATAGATAAGTTCTTCTATCATTGGCTAAAAGTCTCATTTCAACAATCCTGATATTGCATCAGTCTTTTCAAATCGGTTGCTTATAGCTGCAATACAGCGTTTTGAAGACATTGCACAAGATAAATTGCTAAATTGTAGCCGACATGGGGTTAACATTTCTGAAAGATACCTGCAGAGTAAGTCACTTGTTTTTAAATCTTTGAGTAAATATTACTCTCAGACCGTGATTCTTAGATTTATTACTGAACATTTAATCCAACAATTTGCACCGATTCCCCACTGGTGTGCTGAAATATTTCCTCTGTAAATATTTCTATGAAATATCTCTCTCTGCAAAGCACACACAAGCTTCCACATAACAGCCTCATTTATGCAACAACTTGAGTCAGTAAACCTGCAGCAATGTATGAGCTCTTACATTACAATGTATGGTAGTAGTATATGTAGAGTATAAGCATAAGTTATTTTTAATGACAAAAGAAGAAGTCTCACATGCGCTCTTTACTTGCTGACATGTAATACTGAATTTCACTTTATTCCTTCCCATTTACCTGCTACCAGACGCCTCCAACTTTTTGAATGGCAGAACTCAGTCATTCTCCTGCTGTTCAAAATCTCAAATACATGGTGGCAGAAACTTCTACATTTATACCATCAACAATAGGCTAAAGTATGATGAAATATTATCTTTGATAATATAGAGTAGGTGAGAAATAGAAGATTCACAGGATAGCCAACGGCGTCTACAGACAGCAGGTGCTGTATGTGCCATAGATGGGCCTGGCATGGGTTAACAATCCAGCCATTTGTGTTTAATTTAGCAACTGCATGATCCAAGTCACAAAAGAAGATGCATTCATTCGATGCAACGATCACTAGCACAGTCCCTGATAACTCACGCATCGACTAGATCACAAAATTAATTGAGTGGAAAGTCTGACTTTTGCTTTAACACCATGATGTGCGCAACATGTAAGATATTGAGAAAAAAGGACTCAGTTTATCATAAACATTTACAGCTTTGGAGACAAGTATTGCAATCTTAACTGCAACAGTCATGTTCTGCAAGCCAGTGCTGTCATCAATACATCTTGATTAAACTCTAACAACACCACTGTGGCCAAGCAACAGCCAAGCAGTTGGTTTTCACAGAAAAGCTTTGATTTTAACTACGCCAATACATTTGGACCTGCATCTTTACTGGCAACAATGCTTATATGACTTGCTCCCTACACTTCAGAGTCAGGAAATGAGTTAAGCAGAGATTTCCTGTCTTTCACTCTGAGAACTTCCTAAGGCTTACCATCGGCTGGCTAAAAGGACCAGTAGATTTCTAAGAGGCCAGCCCGGATGTTGAGACAGAGTACACGGATCATAGACGCCCACAGTAACCTAGAAAAAACAAATAAGGTGTGTTTACATTCTCAAAGTGTGTGTGTTCGAGAGTGACTGTAATAATAATAATAATAATAATAATAATAATAGATATAATCTGATAGAGATGAGCCACAAAAAGTACTGTACAGTACTTGAATGTTTTAAAAGGTGGGTTAAAAAAACCTCCATACATTTTATTGGACACTATCAAACTCATCTGTTAAGAACAGAAAACAAATTGTACCTTTTTCGTATCAGTAAAGAACGTGTCCCAGTCCTCCAGCGGAGCCATTTGAACAGTGTCAGCTGTGTACTTCATTAGGAAGTAAGGCTCAGCAGTGGTCCCTCTTTTGATACAGAGGACGTCATAGGCCTCCTGCAAGGCTGTGATCTGAGACAGAAATAATTAGGGATAAGCCATAATTATAGAAAGCTCTGTGCTATACATTACACCACCCACCGTATTACACACACACACACACACACACACACACACACACACACACACACACACACACACACACACACACACACACATATATATGTTTAAAACGGAGAGAGTTTTTAAAGGGTAATCATAAATAATATCTATGCAACCATGTATCCATCATGGAAAAAGGAAGGTGCCCAGGACTCCCTGATCAGATGCCCAAACAAACTCAACTGCATCCTTTTGCGAAAGAGCAGTAAATCCCTCCTGACACATATCATACATTACAATAACCTATAATGTATTATTGTATTGGAACGCAAGAGGTTATCTGAAGCATAATATCTGCAATTGCTGAAATATTTACTGTAAATATAACTTAAGAGCATGGACAAAACGATATTATGGCTCATTGCAAAGATAACTCTTGCTGTACGAATTATTTTAGTGATCATAAACACATACGCTGTAAAAGTTTAGTGTGTCTACTCATTTATACGCTTGTCAGACTCTTGCATTTGGCGTCACACTGTTCACGAATCATTCTGACTCTTTTTTTAATGAGGCTTTTTGGCACCTTGGACCCACTGATCTGAGAAATATGAAATCACCTCACTTCATTAAACTATTCTATAACCTAGAGAGTATTGGACAGAACGGACAGATTCATTGTGTTGGGAGCTGCATCCATCTCAATATCAAAGTGGTTATGAGTGTTATGATCTTAGGAAAAGAGAAAACTTAAATGGCAAAAATGGGAATAATATTAATATTAGTTCAACCGTAAATGTTATGTCTAGAATTTGTAATGACCATTAACATTTGGGATATCCAAGTGTATTGCGTTGAACTACACCTGAAGACTTCGAAAACTGTAGAAAAGAGGAAAAAATACGGTAATACTAGAAAATATTAATTCCAGTGGTTGTATAATAAAAAGCCAACAACAACCTGTTTTGCTGAGAAAACTTGCTCCAGGGCAGATGGCTGTTGGATGAACTTTATTCCCTCTGGGAAACAGAGTGCAGGGAAGCAGAACCAGTAGTAGAAATGGTATTTCTTCAAATCCTGAAAAAGTAATTTGAAAAATGGCGACGAAGAGAAATAGAAAAACAGTCACACACAACATCATTAATATACAAAACTAACACATTAACAAGATGCTGTTTATACGCACTGCAAAAGTCAGCAGAATGAATTTGCAGAGGATGGATGGGTCTTTCAATGCAGCCCCAGACTGTATGGCATCCCATATCTACAAAACAACAGGAGGGGAAAAAGAATCACATTTATTAGATCATGTATCCCTCCACTGCACAATTTAGTAACTTTTGGTCTATTTTAAAGACATCCCCAACCATATGTCTAATGTGTGTGTGACCGAGAAGATTCCTATTGTACGTCTTTTACCTCCTTGGCCTCTTTCTCCAGCAGAGCCTTCTTATCGGCGGTCTTAAAGGCATCGAGTGTGTTGGTGTTGTACAGCGTTCCAGTAGCTGGACAGCAACGGGCTGGTGTCGGTCCATCGCTGACAGAAAAACACATCATACATTTGTATTAAATTTGACTTACTAACTGTATTTGTTTCTTTTCAATGTGCAACAATTTGCTTTTTTTAAGGCTTCCAAATTTAGTTCAAACCTAAACTGAACTGGCTGATAAACTTTAAAGAAAGTTCATCCTTTCATTATTACAATGCAATGAAAACTTCACTAAACTTTTATAAACAATTTTTTACAACATGAAAAAATGTAACTTTCATTATTTGTGTATGGTCTACTGTACTAAAATACTTCTCAATCAATTTGAGAGTGGAATCAAGTCCCATATTGTTTGTTTGTTGGTGCTTGAACCCTTTCATCTACATTAGTACTATTCGTTGCTTTTTTGAAGACTAAATAACATGAGGAGAACTTAGGGTTAATATATGGTTTATACAGGCAACATACTGCATCACACTTACACTTCAAATGCACTGAACTCCAAAGTCAGGCGAGTGGGCAAACCAAGTGGGTCACCTATCAGACAGGAATGAAGGATAAAATAGTGTTTTAAAAGGCCTTCACTGTTTTCATATGTGTGACATGCATAATTAACATTTGTATCATATAATGTCTTGAATTGTCAAAAGAACCAAACACCTTAATGGTATAGTCATCGTTATAATGACATCATATGATCTCAACACTCACCATTGTAGTAATATCCTTTAATAGATTTGGGGCTTTCGTCCAACCTGTAGTCATTGAGTTTCTTCTGAGTGAGCTGATGCCAGAAGCCGGCCTCCAGAGCACTGCTGAAGGGAGCAAACTGCAGCTTGAGGTCTGGAGTGGAGGACGCTGCTTCGTTGGTGTCAGATGCCATCACAACTTCACTAACGGGATGCGCTGCCAAGAACTGGAAAATGTGAAAGTAGTCATAAGTTCAATACACTTTTAGTATGACGGTTACATTCCCTCAGATGCTGTAACCAACAGTCATATCACATACAAACAGTTAAGAATACATTAAAATGTATTAGCTGCTGAGTTTGTGAACTCTGATGGTGCTCTTAAATGCACAATTTAGGAAAGTAAACAGTAAAGTTACTGACTTATTGAGAGAAAATAGGGAATCAGTCCATTAGTAATGCACGAAACAAATAAGGTGCATCAACCTATGCAATGATTATGGGAAAGTGAGGATAGCATGCATCTCAAAAAGATTAGAACATACTGTATGTCATATTTTGCACATATTGCAAAGCCTTTTGCAGCAAAGTTGTGATTCAGGGGTATGCAAATAAAACTGACTTGATTTGACAAACTGTAAAATAACAAAAATCAAGCCTTAGCATGGCTATTTGTATACTGTAATTATGCTGGTACATTTCTTTAGGCTCTGTGGTACCTAGGGATTTATGTATCACTTTTTCCAGAATAAATGAATCCCATCATTTATAAAATCTAAATATATGAGCACATCCAATTGTTATACATGTTGACACCATACCATGTTTGCTAATACCACTGTTTATATGACCAAGACTGCTAGTCTTTCTTGTTGGCAAACATGTAGACAAGACTTCTAATTTTTAAACACTTTAAGGGTCTCATTTAGGACTTTTAAGGTCATCTGTAAAACGTATTTTCACAATCTATGTTCACTTGATCAGGACTTTTACACTTTTAACGCAGACCACTCAGTGGAAGCAGAAGCTGTTTACAGTTTAAACACGACGAGCATCTCCGACGAAATCATTCACAATATTACGAAATAGCTTTATTTCAAACCAGATTAAATCTGAGACAACGTTAAACACACGTTCGTCTGTTACAAGCTGATGTTTGTGCACGGATGTATACGGGTGTGTGGACTTACCAGAAATCCTTACTTCCTGGTCAAGTGGATCATGTGATCGCGAGACTTGTCAACACAGCAATGCAGTGTGGGTAAGTAAGTAGCCAGGCAGTTTAGCTTAGCAGCTAAAGACACGAATGTCTTATGGTACACCTGCCATTGAGTAAAATAGAAAGAACCAAAACAGAAACAGAAACAAGCAAATGACGAAGCACGAAAAAACCGACAAAAACTTATAAGCGCCGTTTTTTTTCATGTTGGAAACGAACAGATTAGTAGAGGGGCGCGAGCCAGCGAGAAGTTCGTGTGTCAGTGTGTAAACGCTAACAGCTAGAGTTCCATCCGTTGAACCGGTTTATTGAGTTCGTCACAAACGGAACATTATTGCCTTCAAGCAGGAAGAAGTCCACATTGTCGAAAGCAAAGGAGTAACGAGTTCATATTCATCCGAATGGTTACCGGAAAATGTGCTTCGCCTGGACACCGGAATTAGTTAAGGGACGTCTATAAACTGGCCCTCTGCTGGAAAAAAAGCTAACGATTGAAGTCTTATATACCAGTGGTTCTCAAATCTACTAGTATCGGTTGGGGTACTTGAAGGCACCCCAGGGGGTACTTGAGATTACAAAATATATATATGTATATTTCAAATTAACATAAATCCTTTAAAAAATAGTTATTTACTAAATATTTAATAATATAAGTGTAAGTTCCTAAACTGAATTGTATATATTCTATATTAAATCAGACACTGATGGTACCACGCTGTGTATGACATTCTTCCACACAACCAATAACAACATAACAGTGACTTAAATGAACAAACAATGGGAAAGGTAGATACAAAGTAAGACTGACTGACAAAAGAACAATGTGTAAAACATACAGGTTAAAGGATTATATTGTTGATTCTTCATCACACACCGTCATCCTCCCTCAGACCCCTGTACATGTATCAGGCCTAATGTCCCACGCTTTCTCAAACGCCCTTCTCCACCATGTTGCATTTGATACTCTGTTAAACTAAATTATTATATTGTATTATGTTATACTACATTATTATTACTAATAGGCTACATTGCACCTTGTACTATATATTGTACCTCCTACTCTTGTATACTATAATGTACTATATCATACTATACAATATTGAGATGTGTTTTACAGATACTGTCTTACCACATCATATACTATATTATATGTTGAAGTCTCATTACCTAATCACAGTATATATTATTATGGTGTACACTGTTTGCATATAAAATAGACTCACAACTATTATTCATATGTCACTTTGTAACTTGTCACTTACCTTGCAACGTTGTGTTTAATTGCTCTTGTGTAGTCCCGTCTTGTATAGTTCATTCTTATGTAGTTATTGCATCATTTCTACTCGTATACTAGTTGTTTATACCACTTTATTTATTTGTTCTTATTTAAAATTTGTACTGAACTTTTCAATTTTTCTTCAATAAAGGCTCATCTTTTTCGTTTTGCAATCTTGAATGTAAGCTTCTCCAAATGGAGGATCTCGCTCACTTTCAGTCCCATGTCACGTGCATCAGACGATTATTTCAAACAGCTTTTCAAGTCTCAGGATGGGAATTTTGAATACTATCCTAATGTAGCCACTAATATCACGAGAAAAAAAAAGTCAGTTCTACTCATTTTCTATTTCTATAATTGTGCCACTTTTCCATAGTTGAAATGATCCTGTGGTTTGTGGGGCGAGCCAACACTCAAATGTATCTAAAGATTGAGGGTGACTGTTGTTGTAAATGTATTTGAGAAAAAAAAAAATAGGATTTGTGATTTTGGGCTGTATGAATACAATTAACTGCAATGTATTTATGGAACCCACCAATGTAGATTAAGGAATATAAAGGTTTATGTAGCCAAGGCTGGATTACCAATTACAACGGCGGGCAACCTCCCAGACACCATCATCATATTGTCCTATTTGGAAGATGTACAAATCTATGTTCAGTTAACATTAATTAGTATATTCGAACACAAAGTATATGCTTATTTAGATTGGTGGGGTATATTATACTATCTCTCAAATGAGAGCTATGCTCTGGTAGTCATAACCAGGAACCATAATTAAAAACAAAAGTGATCATGACCGAGTGCTAGACCGAGACCTTTACTCTGTTGCCAGTAATAAAGCTCAAAGTGAATAAAATGGGCAGTTAAAATTGATCCTGACAGAAATGTTCGTATCATGAACATCAAATTATTCAGTGGCCACATGATGAGAGCACTGTGGGACAGAATATTAAGATACCTCAGTGGAAGATGACGATTCTTCCCTCAAAAAAGGCTGTGCAAGCCGCATGTTACGACCCATTTATAGGTTTATTGTTAGGTAGCCACTTATAGTGGTCGTAGTAATTATAACAGAAGGAAGTCAAATGACGTAGTACTAAGAGCACGGAAGAGGCTGAGGTGAGCGGACGGGTTAAACACTGTTCCTGTACCGTGTTAAGATAAAAGTCCACATTGAATTATTTGACTTACCTACATGTTAACTTATGTAACGTACCTAACTTACATACATAACAGCCATACTTGTTTTAACCCAAACATTACCTTTTTCATAACTAACCTGGTAATTTGATGTTTTATGCCAGAGCTTGACAATTTTGGTCTGTGAAATTTTTTTATAAGATCATCTGCGGGCATGCAAACTTGTCATCTTTCGTCAAAATTCAGAAACAGACATTTCAGAAATGACCCAGAAGTTAGTCTCTGCTCCGATAGCAGTACCCTGTTAGCAACATATGCTAAAATTAGCAAAACAAGCCAATCCATCACACTATGACGAACGCAAAAGAAAAGGCCGGAGAGAGCGAGAGAGAGAGTTAATGACAATGTGTTGAGGATACTACTGTATGGTATGAAGAGAAAAAAAACAACCGGACTCCAAATCCTTATCCCCACTGCTTTCAGTCAGCCATCAGACGCAAAAACAGAATAAAACAATTACAGGAGTAAGTGTTAAATGAAACTCCTCCTAGGGCACACATCCTATTTTTTATTATTCTATGCATTTTGATGTTTTCAATTTCATCCCAGAAGAGATGCTTTTCAGTTTTGCAATCTATTGTGACCTGAAGCCTTTTGGGAAAGTGTTTGTATAGTGGAATACACAAGTGTTAGAAATGCTCCTACTTTTTATCATGAAAATAGTTTTCCAAAATGGAAAGCACAAATGCTACTGCAGTCCCCCACAGGAGGATTGTGTCTTTTCATCGTTTTCACCTTGTTCACCTCTGACGAGTTTGTATGCCTGAAAATCTTAGTTTTTCCTGAAGAACAGCCTGACACTGGCTCCATGTTTTTGCCTGAGGTGTACTGTGGAGATGACGGCGTGCAATCACACTTCTTCCAGCTCAGTTCCAACCCCCTCTGATTTGTTTGATTTGGCGAAGCAGTGACTCAGAACCCGTCTGTGTTCACTGGACACAGGAAACATTATGGGTCTCTTGATTTTTGTTGCAGTCATGGCATTATTCAGTGAAATACAATAATGGACCCCTGATGTGAGAAATCTGAGCTCTGATTTGACAAAGGTTCATTGTAGAACCACTTAACTATATTTTTTTAACAGGATTTGCAGGCATAATTGGACTGTGATGCTTTGTCTCTAGACCTGATGGATGCACTTTGTGTTTTTTTTCCAAATATTTATTCAATACAAATGCACTTACATGAGCCTCAAATTAACGGTTGCTTTTCCACTGCATTGTGAAATAACATTTGGTGTTCTTTGGCGAAAAACACAGTGGGTATCATGAAGCAGGAGCTCCATCACATCATAAAATAGATGAGTGTAATAAAGTGCAAGTGGTTGCCGTGCAGACAGTTTTTGTTGACGGTGTGAAAATGTGTAATTCACACACACACCCACACACATATAAGATTCATATATTAATTAAATTGTTCTAAATGTAAATAAGGTAATTTTGTGGATGATCTTATATACAGTATATATGAATATGTATAGATATGTATTTGCTGATACACTCACCTAATCTACTTGATGATAGTAAAGAGTTGACAAAGTACAAACAAAAAACAGAAGGGTTCTACAGATTATTATTAAAATGATAATCTAAAAAAAAAGTTTTACCTTGCATGTTTAAACATTCTCAAAAGAAGATTGAAATTAAGTAACAACCAAACAAACACATCCTCTTGGGTAACAGCTCAGCTGCCACTTTGATTTGTGTTTTTCCTGGACTGAAGTTAGAAAGGACAACTAATGTTCCATATCCTGGTTGAATGATGAGGGAAAACAAAGTGACAGATGCAGGTTTGTAAAATGATAGATTTATTGTATCATGTTACATCTCTGGTGCTGTACATTGATAGTGCAAAAATAAATACAAATAAATATGATTTTCTTTAAAAAACACATTTTGGACATAGTTTTCCTCCGCTCTGGACCAGATCCAATAGTGCCATGTTCCTCTTTACGAGGGTGAGAAAATTACATTCTTTTTAAAGGTCTCTGGTCTGAGACTTAACATAGACAAGATAAATAACATTAAGGTCAGACGTTTTCCTCTACTGTTGCCATGAGTCTGAATTACAATAAGTTACAAAAATAAGATTTAGAACAAACTGAAGTAATTGACGTTCAAAATACATTTACAGTTTTATCTACACTTTAAACAAATTCACCAATGCGAGGGTGTTTAAGATATTTAATTAATGCAACAGATTTTCCCTTCTTATCTGTAAATATCAGCAGCATTTTAGACACTGATGACTTTGTTCTCCTTCTTTCCTCTGCCTTTCACAAATGCATGTTAAGTATATTTTTGAATACTCGTTTGAAGTTCCCGTTGCAGAGTGGGTAAATAAAAGGGTTGAGAGTGGAGTTGATGTAACCTAACCATATGGTGAACATGTGAAGGTCATGGTGCACGCACTCTCTGCAGAACGCCATGACCATGAAAGTTATGAAGTATGGTATCCAACACAACAAGAAAGCAGCGATTATGAAGCCCAGCTGCTTGGCTGCCTTGTGCTCCTTATGGATCCTCAGGCTTTGGATGCGCTGACGTGATTGGTCAATAAATCTTTGCCATGTCTGTCTCAGAGTCGCCGCATTAGCCGGGCTAAATTTGTCATCCTCGACCCCTTCATCAGTCCAGGGCGGAGCCTGACCGGGGTCGTAGTTGTTGTAGAGCACAGAAGTGTATCTCTGCACGTCTGAAACCTGACTGATGTCACAAACACCACTCACTGACTTTGGCACTGTGACGTGACATTCATTTAAAGACGCTTGAAGTTTGTTCTCATTATTCCCCTCTGAGCAAATTACATCCTGTGGCACCGCAGATCGACTCAGGGGAATCTCAATATCTGGCTGCTTCTCCTCAGGAGACAAGGAGCACCTTTTGACCTTTTTTGTCATTCTGATTCGCTTTGTTGTCAGGGCAAGCAATGACGTCTCCTGGCTCTTGACACCAATTTTCCTATGAGATCTGGATGAAGCAGTTTTAAATTTATCGGGATCCTCGAGAGAATATGGCTGATCTAAAGTGTTCTGGTCCAACAAGCGTTGTTTTTTAGACAGTTTCATTGGAACTTCCAAATCCCTCTTGGGGGATTTGGAAGTTTTCTCTGGCGTTTGGGCATTTTGTCCCATCTCATTTTCCCCAAAGGAGTCGGTGGGATGAATGATTCTCTCTCTGTCCCTGAGATGTTGCCTTACTGCCAAGTAGATGTGCGCGTAAAACCACACCATCAAAATTGAGGGTACATAGAAGTTGAAGACCGCAGTAATAACCTTAAACCACGTGACAAAGCGGAAATCAGTGTCACACTTGTTTTCCTCCTCAGGTTTAAGGTCTACATGAGTGAAAGACCTCCACCCTAAAATTGGAATAATCCACATCATTGATAGCAGCCAGGCTCCAGAAATCATCACACTGGCCTTTCCTCGCGTTCGATACTTTAGGTACTTAAGCGGCTGTCTGACAGAGCGGTACCGATCCAAACACAAGATGAACAAGCTGAAAATTGAGGCTGTGCTTGCCACATAGTCCATGATGAGCCAAAATTGGCAGACAGCCCGTCCCAGCTTCCATTCGTCCTCCAACAAATACACCAGGTTCAGAGGCATAACTGTGGTCCCAACGATCAGATCTGCCACAGACAGGCTGACAATGTAGAGGTTCCCGACGGTGTGGAGGCTCTTCTCTCTCTTCACGGCGTAGAGGACGAGCAGGTTCATCAGGATCGTGAGGAGAGAAATGAGTCCCAGACAAACCCCCAACAGGGCGTTGTGGAAGCGGTCATGGAGGGTCAGCGTGTGATTGCTCCTCAGCGAGTCAGCATCGAGGAGGCCGCTCCAGCTGCTGTTGCTGTCATTGATAAAGTTGTTGGTGTTGAGGTTTAGAGGGTCTGAGAAAGGTGACGGACCAGATTCCATCATGGAAGGTGTGATGGTCACCTCTAGAGCCAGTCATATCATGGACAGTGTATCTTCAACTGTCGGCCAAAACAGGTCTGAAGCAGTACGTTTAAAGGAGGTGAGGGAGGTGTATTTACACAGTTTGGGTCCAGCACCTGTATGGCATAACAACCAGTGCACCTTTATGTTCCTAAAGTAATCCTTTGAGTCGTGGAAAAGGTGTTAATCCATGTTGTCTTGATCGGCAGTCCATTTATTATATAAATCCAAATTGTTAACACCTGGAAGACAAAAGAAAAAACACAACAATGTGTTATAGTTTTTACCCCCTAAATTGAACTACTCAAAAAAGTGTCTCACTTATCGTTTTTAATTTAATGTCTGAACTTCACCATGCAGAATATTTTAAGTGCAGTTTGACACTAGAATACTTGTCACATTCACCTGCACAAGGACAAAATGTTCTGTCCTCAGAAACCTTTTAAAAACCAACCCGCCCCTAGGCAGACTGAGCGATGGTTATATAAAACTGTAAATCATGGCTTGTTTTATGAAAAAAGTTGAAAACTTCTGTATTTGGATGGATTGAACACCATAAGCAATATAAAAGTGAAATATATGGTTTGGTACATGAAAAAATTCAAATGTCACAGATGTGGGCAAGTGTGCCCCAATGCAAATTTTGGAGACATCGCCTAAATTGTCTTTGTACTAAACCCTCTCTAACTTTGTTCTGCTTCTCTTTATCAAAGTCAACCTTTGCAGAGAGAATGTTCACATATTCTGCTTGATTTGGGTTAGAGTCAGACCTTACAGCTGCATCATTTCAAAGAAATAGTCATCCTGAAAGTGTCAGTCTATATGTTACTCTTAACCAGTAACATATAGACTGATATTTACACGTCTGAACAAAATCTCACATGTGTACCTTTTATTAAAACACCCAACTTATTCAATTAGCCCTAGTGGTTGCAGAGATAAACCCTTTTTATTTGTGTATACCAACTATTTGTGTATACATTGATTCTGGATATTTTAAGGAGGAAGGAATATGTAACTCGAGTGATGGAAGAAGTATTAGACCCTTTTAATTAAGTGAAACAAATAAAACTGTGTGTGTGTGTGTGTGTGTTCCTTAAGAAAATGTATTACAGCTTGACACCTCTTCTAATCTTTTTACTTTCTTGGTTTCGATGTACAGTCCAAGCTACAATCCCTCTTGCTCTTTCGCTGTCCAGCTGGCTTTCTTTAACACTGACACAAAGCGGACGGAGGGTGGTGATTTCCATCAATGACACAGCAGTAGAAAAATTGATTTGAGGAAAGGAGGCAATAAAATGCTGCTGCCTGGTGTTATGATAGAATCGTTGTCTTGTCATGGTAGAATGTGCAAAGCACAAATAGACGTCTCTTTTGAAAATATATAATATATACATAATATATGCTGCTGGGGAATCTTGACTCGGCTGTTTGAGTTATTGATTTTTTTAAACTAGAAAACTGATATAAGCGCCAGTTGCCATGGAGGCAGGTTGCCATTACATGTGAGAAATCAGGAAATTGAAACATGCAATTTCATTTTTTCACTCGACCTAAGTATAAACATTGCGGAGATTTTTTTTTATCCAAGATACGATAATTACTGTGTGCTATTTTGCTATTAAGACCTTCACATTAATATTGACTCATTCCTCACAACAAGTTAAAAACAACAACTCATGTCTCTGTATGCAGTAAAAGCCACCCTGTTGTGATTAAAATAAATGAATAAATATAATATTTATTATATAAAATAAGAACTTTAAGAATGTGGACGTGAGGTTTGGCTTGTCATCAACAAGAAAACATGTAAACATCCAAATCTTAATAATTCAAGTCTGAGAGAGGGAGAAAGAAAACTCTTATGGATTATGGATAAATCCTGGAGAAACATCAGTTTCATTCTCATCAATCTATTTCCTCATTTATCCAGCGGATGTGACTATCTGTTTTTTTTATGTATTTCGATAATCACAGATGACACTCTCAGGAGGAGGAAGAAGAAGAAACACCAAGCTCACAAGTGTTCAGAGCTTCGTGGAGGAAAAATACTGCATCCACAGAAAATGACTCATGCTATCTGGTTTGGATGTGTTTATACATACATGAATATTATTTATTTATGGGGCAACATTGGAAGAATAAAGATAGCTTCGCTCTCACCAAGCCCTGTGTTTAAATGGTGTTGCCTCCACCAATTCAATAAATAAGGCAGAATGACTGAAAGTATTGGAGGCAGTTAATTAATTATATGGCACTATCCTGTGAATATGATGGATGCTCATGTCTCCATTGCCCTCAGGTTTAATTAAGCAGGTGGACACACTGACAGGAGCATATTCCAACAGCCAGAGCTTCAAATTGGTGATAACGTCGATTTTATACCACTCCTGAACACATAGTATTGTGAATCAATGTTTCATATTTTGAGCCTCGAACAACAAACTTTAATTGAAGCCACTTAATTATAGCTCTCAGATGATTTATCATTCGCGTCCATAAATCTCGTTATGCTCTGAAGCTGAGCAGAAATGTGTGACTAAACATTTTCTCTCTCTCACTGTGTTCACATCCTCTGTGTTTATACAATAACTGCCACTGTATCACAAATATTTAGGAACCGTATGTTACTCACCGAATTCCGAAAGAATAACAAGATCCAAAGGGACGAATGTCAGGGGGGAAACACACACAGAGCCGTTGCGTGTGTTCTGTATTTGAGCAGCGCTAGTTGTTGCAGCATGAGGGGCAGGATATGTGTCCACCGCTAATTGTTCAATAAGATTATCTGTAATGACCCGTGCTTGTCTGATTTAATTACAAAAGAGCGGGAACACATTCATCTTTCCCCCTGGTGAGACCTGATGGAGCCTATTTATCGAAATGAATAATGGCTGTCGTGTTAAATATTAGGAGTCGTTGCGCAGAGGACACCTGTTGAGCCGCTGTACGCAAACTTTTAGGGATCGCAGCGCAATCGACAAACATGCTTATTTTTTGTTGTTGCAAAAGTCGGATAGTGACCTGACATCGGTTCCCTTAAGTTTATCAGTTCAAGTTAATGCAATGGTGTCAATAGTTTCTTGACTTACCAATGACGTCTGTTTAATTCCAGTTTGTATTCCGGGTGATAATCATAAAACGAGTGGAGGACAGCTGGGCTTGAAATTGAACAGATAACGCCTGCATCTCTCTCTCTCTCCCTCCCACCCCCCCTCTTTCTCCCTCTTTCTCTTTCCTCTCTCTCTCTCTCTCTCTCTCTCTCTCTCTCTCTCTCTCTCTCTGGACAGATAGACTTTGGAGTTTATATCCCGCTAAACAATTGCAGCCGTAAAATGTTTTCACTGATGGCGTGGCGCGTTATGAATCACCATTTGTTGCACGCAGACTGCGAGCAGGGGCGTGTAACTTCCTCCATGTCATAAACCCAGCCTTATCTATATTTACACTAAAAGTCATTTTGAAACAGTGTTGTGAAACACCTGTATTCAATGGTTTCACTTTTATTTAAGCCCGTGTCAGAGAGAGTTGAGAGGGGCTGTATTGGGGTGACTGAGGACAGCAGTAGCAAAGGACCATGGCGACGTCATGAATTCCTCCAATCACAACAGGCAAGCTGGAAGGGTATAACCCAGCAGACAGTGTGCCAATCAACACACTTAGTGTCATCAAGTTCACTCAGCAAGCCGATATTAAAGTCAATGTGGGTTGCTGACAAGTTTTCTTTAGCATATTATTCCAGTACCTAAAGGGGGGGGGCGTGGAGGGTCAGTGCTTAGCGTGCAGTCTTTCAATCAGAGGTTCGGTGGTTCGAGCTAGTCCATGTAGATATGTCCTTGAGCTAGACACTTGACCTTGAATTGCTCCCCGTTGCTGCGTCTACGATGTAAAGGAAAAATGTAAGTTGCTTTGGATGAAAGAGTCAGCATGATGAAATGTAATGTAATAGTTATCATAGGGCAGCATGTCCACCCACGCCAAGAGTGTCTCACCATCTCCAGTATGTGGATTTACGTACATAAGGATGACTAGTTTATCTTGGGTGCATTCCATCAGCCTGCGTAGAACTGCAGTCATAGCTCAGCTTTGGAAAGAAAATGTTTTTTGTGAGGTTTGAATTTGATTGGTTTCCTTGGCAAAGGATCAGATGAAGTAGTCTACAACCAAATAAAAATGCACATGTAATATCTATGTTAAACTAGGATAGAGAAAGTGAAAGTTTGGCTAGAGGAAGGGTTGTGAATGTGATCCAACGTTGGGGCGATGAGGCTCCTAATGACGCTGCTAACGGGCTGATTCTGAGAATTAGTCTGGGATTATTCTGGGGCTCCTCTGGGTTTTGATCCATTGTGAAACGGCTACTTGGCCAAAGGGAAAGCTGATGTATACGACCTGATAGAAGCATGTGACTGTGGGGTAAAGTTCACATGAGGTTCGAAAGTAGTTTATTTTTTATTGCAAGTACATATTTTTGAAAAGGTGCCAAGAGATACACATTTACAGATTTCCAAAAGGTGAGCCTGATAGTGTTATGAAGAGTTACAGAGTTGGTGTTACAAAAACGGCCACAGAGAAACCTTTGGGAGTCTTTTCTGGGTGTTATGCCACTGGACAAAGCTCCACTCCTTTGCAGAGCACGAGGTTTATATTTCTAAAAGTTCTTAACATTAAATCAACCTCAAATTGGCGAAAAGTCTCAAACACAGTGCTCTAGTACCGGAGAGTGTTGCATAGTAATTATTCATCTACTTTGTAAAGATTAACTTAGGGTACATGTATCTATTGCATTGCCAATAGCAATATTTGAATAACCGTCAGTATTTTCTTCTTTTCTTTTTAGTCTTTTTATAGAAAATACCATATTATATTTGTTGTAAATACTGTATTTTCTCAGTTTTTTTTTGTTGTATACTGTATATAGTATCTTAATATGTATATTTCAAACATGGGAGTTGAACAAGCGTTTCACTGAATAATGCAGAGCTGGAAACTTAGAGCAACTGTGGTTTGTCATAATTATGTCTTAGCGTATTAGCTTGAGATCAGACATAGTTTTTTCATTATCTTGAGATAACAAATGGCTTGTTTTGCTAAGCTTTGCCTGATTGTCCCAAATGTATAAAAACTCTGGAGTACACATTTGAAAACCACATTTTTAAACAAGGTATGCAAATATTGTGTGATATGGTGTTGAATAGTTAAGCACACTGAGCATCATATATGAAGATACATTCATTTTTTAAAACAGTATACATACGGTATAAATGATAATCAAAATATTCACATGATTGGTCCAGGTAAAATGTGGCAGAATCCTAATATCCTAGTGACATATCCGAGTAACATAACTTAGGTTTACTTATATTCATTTGGTGTTACGTTCCTGTCAGTAAAGTGAGGATTCACTCTCACTAACTTACACAGTATTGTTGTTTTATAGTGTTTTGTTTAGTTCTGTTTCTTTATGCCTATGTTTAATTAAATTGTGCCAACTGTTATTTCTTAAGTGAGTTGAACCTGTTACAACGGCTGAAGAAGACTATGAGATGAAGTCGAAAGCGGTCAGCGTCGTGGCTTGTGTGATCTCATTTCAAGATGGTCTTTTTTTAATTACAATTGTTATGTAGTTTCAGCAAATACTTCATTATAAGTCCAGCATAGAAATTGTTGCTTCAGTAAGTACACAATAAGATTGAGAAAAATGGCTTTATTTTATATCAATAGATTATTATTCTTCGTTGCTTCGGTTAGGGTGAGACAAAATACCCCTTCAGGAGTTTAAAGTTGTGTGACCATAGCTAACCCCAAAAGTCACTCTGCCTTCAGCCTGAGAGGAGGCCAAATTATTCAGAATATCAGCTTCTCTACATTCAGGCTGTACTGTGAAGGCAACATATCACCAGCACATCAGCAGCTGGAAACCGGTGGATTGCTCCCTCCAGGTGGGGACAAACTGCCTACCCCAAGCGAAGGAGTTCAAGTATCTCGGGGTCTTGTTCACGAGTGAGGGTAAGGTGGAGCGGGAGATCGACAGACGGATCGGTGCGGCTGCAGCTGTAAAACAGGCGCTGTACCGGTCCGTCCTGGTGAAGAGGGAGCTGAGCCGGAAGGCGAAGCTCTCCATTTACTGGTCGGTCTATGTTCCAACCCTCACCTATGGTCACGAACTCTGGGTCGTGACCGAAAGAACGAGATCTCGGATACAAGCGGCCGAAATGAGCTTCCTCCGCAGGGTGGCCGGGCTCACCCTTAGAGATAGGGTAAGGAGCTCGGACATCAGGGGGGAGCTTGGAGTCGAGTCGCTGCTCCTTCGTGTCGAAAGGAGTCAGCTGAGGTGGTTCGGGCATCTAGTCAGGATGCCTCCTGGACGCCTCCCATTAGAGGTTTTCCAGGCACGCCCAACTGGTAGGAGACCCCGGGGAAGACCGAGGACACGCTGGAGGGATTATATCTCCCGGCTGGCCTTGGAACGCCTCGGGATCCCCCAGAATGAGCTGGAAAGTGTTGCGGGTGAGAGGGAAGCCTGGGTCGGCCTGCTTAACCTGCTGCCACCGCGACCCGACCCCGGATAAGCGGCTGATAATGGATGGATGGATGGATGGATCAGCAGCTGCTGTGAGTCCTCCGTCAGACAGACACAGACCTGACCTGCAGTCAAGTCTCTGGGTCACTGTTGCGTGCACAAAACATGAAGTGTGAGATGTGGTCGATGCATTCATTACCTAAAGCTGCAGGTGAAGAGGTGTTGAAAAGAGTGGAAGGAAATAAGGCAAGGAGGGAGGAAGGAAGGGAGAGAGCGAAGAGTGAGAGGGAGAAAATATGGAGGAGATGAAAAGGTTGAAGAAAGGCGTGTGTGTGTGTGTGTGTGTGTGTGTGTGTGTGTGTGTGTGTGTGTGTGTGTGTGTGTGTGTGTGTATGCACATGTGTTTGTAGTAGTCGTGCATGCACAGTGTACATGGATGTGAGAATGTGTGTGTGAACGAGTGCGTCAGAGGTCTTCCTAATTTCATTAAGGTCAATCTGTAAGGGAGCCCATAATAGCACATAATTACAGAGTGTAAGGAAAGAAACAAACCAATTCCAGTGCATTTTTTGGTTATACATTATATCTTTCAAATTAAACCAGAAGCTTCTAATGGAAGTCAATCCCTGGTCACTTATCACTTATATCATGTATGCCCCTGATTTCCATAAATGCCTAAACTGAATATCTCAATCCACCTTAGGCCACAGTTATAGGATTTGACCATCAATGTTTATTATGAGCATCAACATGCTTTACACTTGGGTATTTTCTATCAGACAAAAAGCATTGTCACGTTTCTCATTTGTGACTCCTTTCCATAGCAACACTTAAAAAAGCAAACATGTCCGGCCTTTTTGTAAGCCAACAGGGACATCTGCTGGCCAGGTCTGAAGCATTCCGTAAAAGAGGCCTGGCAATGTAGTGATCATCTTGTGTGTGGCAATATGTGGCGGATTCACAAGCTCATAAAACCAATCAAAGCTCCCTTTTCATTCCTATAATCAGCGTAACCTTCAGTAAAGCCTTTGTAAACTCAAGACCAGTCATATAATCTCCACTATTATTCATCGCCTTCGCCAGTGATAAATGATAAGAAGAGTAAATCTCTGGCTAATCTCCCGTCACATGGGGGACTTACTCTGTTGGTAGCAGTGGGAGTTGACTTTGTAACCCTTTGTTCAGCCTCTGTAAACAAACCCATCAAATGTTGACTCCTAAAGAGGCAGAAAGGTGAACCTTAATAACAGTAGTTAAGTAGACTCCTTCACTTAATTTAAGAATATGTACAGCAGAAGGTGGAGTTGACCTTCATTTCTCTCATCCTTTACTCGTTCTTCCCTCTAGCCCTCTCTTCTTCTCTTTTCTCGTGCCAATTTCAACACCTCCTTACTTAATGACGAGCTGCAACAGCGACGCTGCTGGTATTATGTTCACCTTGTGAGTCTATATGTGTGTCATCATGGTAAAGATACTGGTCCTGGAGACACCTACTGGTGTGGGAACGACCACAGAGGCGGGTCTGAATACTTTGCCAGGTGTTTATATGTCTGTGGACAAATGTTGTGACCTTAATAGTGTCAGAACTGTGCAAGAAAAACTTTACAGGTGTGTAAATTGAGTTTAAAACAAAAGCTGATTTGAACATGGGTGTGGTCCGAGCAAGGGCGCCGGAAGTAGAGGGTGTAGAAAGTAGGAAGGGGGCCATTGGCTTTCCCAATTCACGTCCCTCGTCAGATTTAGCGTCAAGGCTGATGAGATCTCATCACAAGATGGTCTCTAGATTCATAGATTCATACAGAGACAAATTGTTTTAGTCAGTGTGCAACCAAACTTAATAACATTGACATAGCAAACTGGGGCAGTGATGGAGGAAGTGTTCAGGTCATTTACTTCAGTAAAAGTTCTAACCACACTGTGAAAATATATAAAAATATTTAATATGTATAATAATATAATATTATGAAATATTTTTAAAATAGAGCCTTCAAGTTATGAATATTTTCTTTACGGTTTAAACTGCAGATTGTTTTGTCAATTGATTGTTTGGTTTATAAAACTACCAGAAATTGTTACCCAGAGCCCAAAGTGACATCTTCTAATAAACTCGTCTCATCCAATTCTCCAGACAGTTCTGTTTACTGTAATTTTAGACCAAAAATCTCACATTTGTGAAGCTGAAGAGAAAGTTTGTCATTTTTGCATGAGAAATTACTTAATTTATCAGTTATCAACATAGTTGCAGATTTATATTCTGTTTTATAATACTTTGGGGTAGTTCAATTTCGGCATTATGTTTTTTGAGATGTGTGGGAAATTGTGATAAATTGCGTCAGCTGTAGTGGAGTTAAAAGTAGAATATTTTCCTCTGACCTCTATGGTACGAGTATATAGTGGCATGAAATGGAAATGCTCAAGTACAAGTGGCCTCATTTTGGCTTGACAGATCAAGTGTTTTTTACTTGTATATGCAACTAAAAATAAATATGTGCAAACTGTTTTTAAGAGTATGTGTGTGAATTAAGGCTGGGTGATATATCACATATATCCACTTTATTCAAATAGCATACAGTACTGGGAGCTTGCTTTTCAAGCAGAGGAATTGCAAAAAAAACTTCTGTCCTTCTGAATTGTCCTTGAGCAACACACTTAATCCTCAGCAGCTCCAGTGATTTGAATTTGCGGCTGTGTCGCTGTGCAGCATGAAGCAAATCTCTTTAAAAAGAGAACTGCGTTAACATATCATTTCCGGACTTAGTCATGTTATTTCGATGACACATTTATCTTCAGCATAAAAACCCCACTTCGGAACATAAAAGGAAATGTGAGTATTTTAAAGCAGAAAACTATATTCCGTCACATCATTAGAATATGTTTTTAATTAAAATGTGCAGGATGAATGCACCAATTCTGAAATGAGTAAAAAATGATAACAAAACATATTCTGTGACACGTTGCGTCAGCCAGACAATTTGAATAGAGTCATCAATCCGCCTTCCAGTTGACTTGATTTCAACATTTTGTCTGCACGTCAGCAATTTTCAAGCCGTGCTGGATCTGATAAGTGCTTTTGACAGGCTGCATATCGGAGCTCTCTTCAGCGGCAGTCTCTTTGTCGTTGTTGAGAGGCCCAATTCATACGCCCTCTACATCATCTTCACTTTCCTTTTTATAAACCTCTCATCAGCCTCCCCCTCTCTCTTTTCCTCACTCGTTCTTCCTCTCGCTCACCCCATCTCTCCCTCAAATCCCTCTTCTCTCCCCTCTTCCACTTAATTTTCTTCAATTTACTCCGCTTCCCCCACCTCCTCTCCTCTCGCTGCCTTCCTCAATTCTTCAGTCTCTTGGGCATTTTGCAGTCACATAGTCAGGCATGTGAGGTGAAGGAGTTATGTAATCTGCTCTCTTCACACAGTCTCTCGTCTCTTTTTTCTGTCTTGCTCTCCATGTCTGTCTTTGTGTTTAGAGTGGTGCTAATTTGACAATGAAGTGGAGGCCACATAGGTCAAATTCATTGTTTGGCATTATGTAGAAGAATCCTGATTGTGCTGTATCAATCAAGTGCACAGTACTATTTGAATAACAAACTAGATTTTAGAACATTAAGAAGAATTCGACACACATGCAGTCTCATTTCCTCTTATCCTTGTATGAGATATTACACGAAAATACCTTTTTACAGTTGAAAAATGTCTAAATATTGTGAAAAAAACAAACAAATGCAAGAGCTTTATCTGTTCTGAGTAAGCAGAAATAGTGAGGCATTGGCATCCTGGATAATTCCATCCCACCGAGTAGCCGGCAATGTGGAGGTAGGCAATATTCAGTCAAAGCCGCCTGATAGATAGCAGAGAGGCTCATCATGCAAGTCTATCCATATTGAAATTCAATTTATATTCCTCCAGTAATACCTCAGAAAAACTTGGTCTGAATGACAACTGGCTGGGGACTTAAGGTATTTCAGCACATGAGCTCCCAGATAATTAATAATGTATATATTTTAGATAGTATGGATGTGATATTCTGGATTGTGAGTAAATAAATAATTGCAAATAAGTATTTAATAATGTACAGACTGCATTTATATATTTTTTTGCTAGAAGCACATTTTTGTTTGAGATGATTTACCATCAAAACTCATTAAAAGACCAAATGTGGTTAGGATTTTAAAGTTACACCTTAAATATGATCAAAAACCTAAATAATCATTCATCATCAGACAGTAGAAATTATTGGTGCAAATCTCTTCACATTAAGAAATACAACATATACAACCATTTTCTATCATAAGATGTTTCCATTCACTAAGCCCCGCCCCCCACTGCGACTTCAAATTGTCAATGCTACCACAGAGCCCACAGTGTCACTGACTGCCCTCCCTGAGGAAATGTGATCTCATTTTTGGATAAAATAAAAAAGCGATTTCAGAGGGAAGCAGATAGAAAGGTCTATAATATGAATTTGAAGGATATATCCAGGACCTCATAGTGATTCAGCAGCAAAAACGTATGTAACATTTTATCAATGTATATGTTCCTCCAAACTCTGGATACCAAGTATCACTATTACATCTAACCATGACTTGCTTGAAATCCACAAAACCAGCTTGGAATAAGGAACATCTGAAATGATTGCGTGAGAGTCTATGGAGCCAGTGGTACAGTTGTCAGACCGAAGACCTTGATCAGAGCTGGCCGATGCTACACTTTGATTGGCCAGTCTGCGTTCAAGGAGCAGGACTAAGCAAAGTATCAATTCCTTCTGTTAATAACCACATTTCTATTAAAAAAAGCGTTTACTGAAATGCAGATGTACCATACTACGCTCTGCCTGAATGTAGAGATGAATATGCTATGCTGGCAGAGTTACAACTCCAAAATGCAAATTTCTACTGAGCATCTGACTCAGTACTCGTTGTCCAAGACAGACTTGGTGCATAATTAGGTGTGTGTGTGTGTGTGTGTGTGTGTGTGTGTGTGTGTGTGTGTGTGTGTGTGTGTCTGTGTGTGTGTGTGTGTGTGTGTGTGTGTATATGGGGGCTGGTTGGTGGATTGACTTGAACCCAGGGGCAGTCCTGGAATAGACAGACTCATTCATCTGTTTCTAATGAAGAATAATGCCCTGCACTGGACACAAACAAAAACCCTCACGCACAAACACGCACGCACACACAAACATGCTTACATATTGATTCACACAGTCATGCATGGTATGAAGACACACAATTACCTATAACACATGCGCAGGACCCCACAGGCTCCATTAACAGTTCCTGGGCTTTAGTAGCTCTCTCACAGCCTTCCACAGCCTTCCACAGCCTTCCACAGCCACACACATACAAAGAATAAACACAAAGCGTGTGCACAAACAGAGTAGTATCTTTGTTTCAAGTTGTGAGATCCTCTCCACATATGTAAACATGTTAAAAGAATTAGAAAGAAACAACCATATTCTAGTAACTCTTTTGTTTAATTATTTAGTTGTTGTCGATGTTCACTCTTGTGCGTGTCTCAAAGCAGAGACACTCATTGATTCGGTGGTGCTGATGGCACTCGCCTGCCGCCGACTTTTTAGTCACGCTAGCGCTGGAAGGCTGAAATGTGTTTTCAAGCGAAAGCTCTGCAGTTCTGAGCTGAGTAGTACGCTGCATGTCAAACACCACTGATAAAGCCACATATGATGAGCCTCTGGAGGGGAGGCACGATGACACGGGGAGACAGTGGAAACGACACTCGGACACAGCAGAGTGCAACTGGCATCAAAACCCCTAATAATCTTATTTTCAAACCTAAGCATATGTAAGAACAAAATGCATTCATATGTACATTTAGTAAGATGTGAGATCATTGTCTCAACAAATACATAACCATGTAACCGTAACGTCAAATAGAAAAAGCTCAAGTTAAAGTGAGCAGATCCAGCAGCAGAGATTTGAAAGACTTATTATGTATCTTCCAAGCATGTTTTGTCTCTTTTGATTTAGATCAAATGACATATCAGTGGGTGAATAATACATCACAAATAAGGCATGTAGGGAGGTTTGCCGTGAACACAAAGAATCATTTTGGATTTGCTGAGATAAGTTTTCAGGTTGAGGACTGAGACCTTAAAGGAGTGGTTTCTTTAAATTCATATTTTTGTTAATTTGCTAATTTTTACCATGAACTATTGGCATTCAGCACAAGCACCGTTGATACATATTGCAATTATAAAAATATTATATATCTTTATTGGTACCTTTTTAAACTTGATACGTTCAGAACCCCTCGCACACACTTTTTTGTCGGGATAAGTACTGTGAGGAATAATGGCAAAGAAGCATCCGCACACAGTTCCCTCTGCGAGCTGCATGGTTACACTGCACAATTATTACAGTGTGTGTCACTGCTGATTTAATTTAGCGATGAAGGTAATGAGGAGGGTCAGGCATGGCAGGACTTAGCAGAGGGTTTATAGTCAAACATTACAAACTCTGACCGGGGAAACAAGCTTATGTCATTCCACCTAAAGCACAGCAGAAAACTCTTAAGGACTCTTAAGGACTCATTTGTGCAAAGAGCACATGAGAAGAAGAAGATGCTTTGTTTGGGCTGGTTTTACGTTTAAAGCATCACCATTTCAGCTTTTACTTGGTCTGTTTCTCTTCTATTGTATTCTCTTTTCCCTTCCCTCTCTTTTTATTTGTCCCATCCAGTCCTTCATCTCAGTCTACTTATTTATTTTCTTCTCTCAATTTTTTACTGAAGATACAGTTTAAGAGGATTCTACTGATTTAGCAGAGTACTCTATTATTGTACTTCTTCCTTGTCAAAACCAGGCATCTACATTACCCACAATGCATCTCGGCTGTCGACAGGTGTGTTATGCTCATAGATGCTTATGCAGCCTTGAGCCTATGGCCCCTGCAGGCAGAGATGAAGAGCTGGAGGTGTAATGCCACACCTCCAGATGTTTTTTGGGTCATTAGGCTCGTTCGAGATGAGTCAGTTCTGCGCAGAATCGATCGGCGGCGATCTGACAGCAAACACCACGTGTTGTAGAAAATCCTTATTTTATGTGTAGTTGGAATACTTAACGCTGGATTATTGACTATTAGTCTCATGTTTGATCTAAAAACATTTATTGTGTGGTTGTTAATACAAAATCGTATTTATACAACACACATCAAAACTACTAGTAATGTATTTCACAGGCAGACATCAAAATACCAAAGGATGCAGCTACACACACATTTCTACATAAATATATATTTACAAACACATGAATGAATCCAAACGTGATTTGTAAACTACAAGTAGACAAAAGTTCGAACTAACAGGAAGTCATTTTTTCTGTGACTTCCTGTGTCTACTTTCAAGGCAGCTGAAAACTGTCCGACTTGATCGCAGTTATTGTCAACGCCTCCTACTGCGGCCGCTGCTCTCGTCTGGATTCCAGGCGAGGCGCAGATCTAACGAACAAGCCTATTTTCAAACGTGTAGTCATACGACTCACCCGACGCTGACTCAAGTGACGTCAATCAAGGCAATTTATCCGACTTCGCTTTTTTAAGATCGACACTATCTTATCTTATCTAAAACACAACAATATTCCAAAACAGTTTCTCTTACGCCATGCATGTTCTCTGTCTTTCGCGCTTTCTTTCAGAATCAAATGTATATAATTGCACAGTTTTAAGGTCCAATAACCTTCAGTGTCCATACTGCATGTTTTTTCAGTCGCACAAATTTGTAAAGCTCAAGCGTCCTGGGGCTAAGAGACACAGGCACGACAGAGAGAAAGAGGGAGAGAGAGAGAGGCAGACGTTATCTGTGCAATTTCAAGCCCTGTCCGTCATGTGGCAGTGTGCAGCTTCTTAGGAGCTGCTGTCACAATGGAACAGAGCCAGTCAAAGTCAACCTAATCCCACACACACACACACACACGCACACACACACACACACATACACACACACACACACACACACACACACACACACACACACACACACACACACACACACACACACACACACACACACACACTCTCTATGTCTGGTCTTTATCTCTGTGTGCAGCTTGAAGCTTACAGCGTGCCTCCCCCCCTGCGTTCTCCTGCTCCTCTCTCTTTGATGCCTCTCTGGAAACACAGGACCTGCTAATGGAAACCAGCGAAAGGCTTCTCACTACACTTCCTTCTCTTCATTCAAGCCAATTCATTACATTAATGTTTTAAAAAGAAAGGGGGAGGAAGGAAAAATCTAAACTAATTTTTTTTTTTACTGTTTTGGCAGAGCACTGTGACAAATGTTGTACAATGACAGATGATCGTAACCAATTTGAATGATGTTTGAAGACTTGCAGAAGAAGACCGAGGAATGGGGAATTTTCTTTGTCTGCGTATATGTTAAAAGAAAGTGATTATTGTTGGTGAATTTATTGAGGAAGACGTTCTCTCATGCTCCGCTCTCTCTTTCTCTGTCCTATTCTTCTTTTCTTATATGTTCATTAGGATAAAATAACCCTCCTGTAAGTGGTACTATGTCTCTTAATGTTGGGTACCTATGGCAAAAAAATACTATTTTGTAAGTAAAATGTTGTTCTATATACAGATTTCACTGAGCTTAAGTCTATTCTTGACCTTGGTTACAGCAGTTGAGTAAACGCACAAGGTCTCAGCACAGGGTCTCTGCACAAGGTCTATTTGGTTGCTGTTTGGAAGATTTCAGGCCTTTAATTCCAATGTTGAGATATCTAATGCGACACCATGTGATGCTATTTAAGATACTAATACTTACTAACTTTGTGTCAAGAGTTTGGGGAAGGTGCTTTGCTGTTTGCTGTGAACAAAGCCAGGTCCATAAATAAAGGGTTTTTAACATTGTGTCTGTCCAAACTTGACTGGTCTGAACAAAGCCCAACCTTATCCCCATCAACACTCTTTTACTGACTGGGAACCAGCCCTTATCACCCAGTGTCAGTGTCTGACCTCCCTACGCTCCTGTGGGTGCAAATCTCTGCAGACTGATACAACTACATATGGATGTCCAAATAGGTTGTCTGTGTAGTACGTACATTATCAAATGTGAATCTGGAGATGCATATGAATCAGCTTGGGTAGTTAACACAGGAGAAACCAGATTGAGTAAGGTAGATACAAAAATAAAAATAGAATTCAACCAAACAACCCAGCCCAGTTGTGCCAACTTTTTTCCAATGAAAGTAGCAGCAATCGCTCCAATAGTCGCTAAATCTAGTTAAAAAGTTGGCAAGACTGACAGCCTGTCCCTTCAGCCCACTCCCCTAAAGTTATCCTTATAAATAAATTAATCATAATGGACATAAACAACAAACATGGCTGTTGCTACTACTCACAGCTGTTTGGCTAGCAGCTTGAAAAAGGACTCCAGTGACGCTCAATTAGTACACTGGCAGAATGCATGCAGAGAGGCAAGTACTGTCCAATCAGTACATTTCATTTAAATCCTACGAAAGCTACGGATAACAGATTATTTTCTTTTTTCGTCAGAGCATTGGATTTATTGATAGCTGTCAGGAAATAAAGAAAGTTTTAACAAGAAGATTTTAACACATATTTAACAAAAATCTACAATATATATTAACCACACTGGCTTTTAAGCACACACATAAACCTACACACATATATATTTGTAGCCCATAACATATCACATGACCCCCACTCATTTCCTGACAAACATACACATATCCATCTTTCCCCCACAAACACACTCTCTTCCTGTCACACTCTCAGAGTCAGTGATCCTTACTGTGCAATCAAATTCATCTTTGTTATACAGAGTGACAGTTTGATTTATAGTGTTTTGTTGTGCGTCAGTTCGAGCCCAGATCTTGGCTGAGAAAGAAAAAGAAGGAAACACTCAATTATTACCTTTCATGGCTTTATTCCACATCAACAACGGCACCCCAGTGCTATTCAGCACAGCTCTGCATACTTTAAATTGACTGTTTATCATAACAATGAAGAGGGTGACGGATTTGAGATCATCTAAATGTGATTATGCCTTTTGTGTTAACAAGGTAAACAAAATATCAAGATGGTTTGCAACGCAGTGGTGGAAATCAAAAATTCAGCTCGTCTGCGACATGTTTGTAAACAAAGCTCAGGTTGTTTCATATTTTGCATCCTGTATGAGATATTCAGAAGTTTGACAAAGGTTGATATATAGAGGCACTTAAAACCCATTTATTTATATCTGTTTTTAACCTGTGGTCTATAGTTTTTTTTATTTTTCACTGTTGTCATCTTTCTTGTTTTATTGCTTTATTGCTATTGATGTAAAGTGCCTTGAGTAGCTTTTTAAAGCGCTATACAGATACAATGTATTATTATTACGTTATTACGATCAAATGTATGAGGGGAGGCCGCAGGGTAGTTAATCATTTAGAACTGCACGAGTTCAACATGAAAAATGAGTGGGGACAAAGACCCACTAATCACTAATGCCAAGAAACAAAACCACAACATGCGAACGACGACAACAAAGTTTATTACATAGGAACTATGTCTGAAGAGTTTGAATTAGCTCCATCTTGACAAGCGACAACATTAAAGTGCTCGATATATATGTATGTGTCAGTAATTGTTATACAATAGCACAATATAGAATAATACAACTATTGCAAGGGCCAGTCTGCTGCATAATGTGCACTTTTAGATACTTATACATTTAAATTTGAACACTTAAGAATTATTTTTGAATGCAGGACTTTTACTTGTGATGGATTATTCTTACACTGTGGTATTTCTACTTTCGTAAAGCATCTGAATACTCTTCTCTCCCAGTGATAGTGCAATCCAAAATGTCTATAAAAGCCCCTTAGCCTGTGTCCCATTCAAAACCTGTGTTACAGCTCTGGATTGACATCCATATTGACATGTTTAGAGTTTTAGAGGAGGCTTCTTCAAAGAACTTTGCTTCAGGGTGGCTTTCTCCCTGGATGTCCAGGTGATGAGTCAGTGCCTGACATGCACAACACATTTGTTGGATATGTTGTTATTTTTAAGGAAAGGACAATGAGATATGCTCTCTGCAGGCATACCTAATATAAATGAAACGAAACCAGAAGTGACAGCTGTCTAGCAAGTCAGAGAGCAGAGGGGTTTAACATGATGTCCTGACCTTATTACTTTCACAATAGTTTATTGGTCAGCGTGGCCGGAGGTCAGCGTCCACACTGAAGAGGGCAGGGGACGTAAAAGTGTCAAAGTGGAGAATAAAGGTTAAAAGAACTTACAATGACCTCCAGTTAAAGTTCAAAGCATGCATTGTTCATGACACTTTTACAGCACACTGACACGTGAGGGTGTGGACGTCAAAGCGTTGAACAGATCTTCAGAGACGTTTTGGGACACACATTCTTCTGATATGAAAGTGAGAAATGTTCAATCACTCAAGCAATTGTGACTTAAAACCTCTATCGGGTCTTATAAGCATGTATTGAGATAAATTACATCTTACATACAAAATGGGATGTTTTCTTTATTTCACAAAAAAAGATGTCATTTAATTTTTTCTTTTCTATTTTTAATTAAGAAATACAATATCTCTACATAAGAAATATAATTAACAATGCTACTGAAAGCCCACATTCCCTGTGCCTCTGTTTGAAACCGTAATCAGTGAAATCATCTGTGTTGGCTGGAACGGAAACCAGCAGACTCTTGAGCCTCAATGGCACATGATTGGAAACCTTTGGTATTCTGTTCAGTAGTGTCTACCTGCTTTTTTTAACCTTAATAACCACTCTGACATTTCTGGAAAGTGGCGCTGCACATTGCTTAGCCGACGCAATATATGACACAAGACACAGACTTGGCACCAAACTCATCATTGCAAGTCTGGTGAGCAGCTCCATGTGTGTTAGTGTCTAATATAGATTGAGCCTTGTACTCCTTTTTCTTCAAATGCACCAGCATTTGCTTATTGAGTCCATCCTAAGACTGTTTTTTTGAGCTGATCTTTTAATATAATACTATTTTTACCACAAAAGAAATAAGAGCAAAGTTCAAACTAAACAACATACAGGAATATTTATTTCATTGCTAGTAAAGTTTTACCTCGACAATGAGGCTCACTTCACTGACATTTGTTGGTTAATTTTGCTATTTAACAATCACTGTTTGCTATTTATCACTGTAATTAGTGTTATGGCAAATTGCATTTCCAGAGCAACATTCTATTACTTTAGCTCTGATGGTCAAGTACAGATTGTTCTACTCTTGCAGTAATGCAACCCACAATGTAATGCACAAAAAAAACTAAATAATAATATCTTCGTATACATCTTAAAATATTCACTAGAAGAAATAAAATTATTTTTAATTCAAGGTCAAATTGATCACTGATACCAACACATTGAAAGTTATGAATGGATAACACCTCATCATAAAATATGGCGTTATTTAGTACTGCCTATAGAGCCATTGTGACAACTTGACAATTGCATGATCGATCTACTACCCACGTATTCAATATTCCCAGACACAGACAACTAATTCTCCTGAAATAAATAATGGCAATCTATTCAGATAATGTTATAATAATGCTGTCATTGGTGACCTACATTTGTGGGGGTAAACCATTAATCATAGAGCCTGAGAGGAGAGCAGCAACCTGCTGCAAACCAAAAGAGGCCATTCAGCTGGGGCACCAGCGGAGCCTCTCTGGAACAATAACACACATTACTAAATGCTAGGCTTGTGGAAGGTAACCTCACTGAGGAGGACAGGGATTTGTATGTGTTTGTGTGTGGACTGTGGGTGTGTTGTAGTGGCCCACTGGCCTCTTTGATGCACAAAGGATTGTTTTGAAAGTGACAGATTAATTGCTGGTTTCAGCTCAACTCTGAATACACCGCATATATGTACCCACGAGTGGTAGAAGTCAGAGTTTCTAATTAATCAGGTGCTGAGAAAGGCAATGCAGACAAAAACAGCGACTGTAACATCTAAATTAATTCAAGACAAGGCTGTATGTTAACAGGGGCAAATGTTAATATGAAAAGCTGTGTGAACTAATGAGCATTTAACTCCATTTTCAGCTGTGTGTGTTAAACATATTAACCCCTGGTCCCAGATCTGAGATGCTTCATAAAAATACAGTGTTGGCATGCTAGTAATGTCTATCTTGGTTGGCTGGTTAGTCCACCACTTTGATCCAGACTGAAATATCTAAACAACTGTAGAATGGATTCATGATCCCCAGAGGATTAATGCCCTTCAGCTGGAGCAAAATCACTGTAAGTCTTGGCCTCTCGTGGTGTATTGCTTTGAGTTAAAGGTTACTACATATACAGTTTTCATTAAATAAACCTACAGCAAAAAAAAAATGCAATTAATATTCATTCTTTCGCCAATAAATGTAGTTCTACAGTGACATTTAGCAGAATGGCCAAGCAACACAGAGACACAGGGGAAAGCATGCTTAAAGATGGTAGTGATTATTAACATTTATCTGGATATCGCATCAGAAACCTTTTTTTTAGTGGTGTTTTTTAAGCACGTTTGAATAATCCGTGATGACTTTGAGCCAATGAAACTTATCCCTTTGTTACCCAAAAATGACATTAACTTGCTATAGATTGTTGGTGTAGTACCACATACCCACCTAAAAACACAGAGAGACAAGTAGCAGTATCCATCAAGTTACAATGTTACAATCTTTGACATATGCAGGATAACCACCGCTTCACTCGGCTTTATCTTAAATTAGGCGCTGGAAGTATCAAAAAAACACAAACTGGTAGAATAGGTATCCGCACACTTAAATCTATGCACTACCAGTTTATTTATGGCTTTCTGTCTCAAGGAGCTACATCAGAACATACATGCTTCAGCTGGAATTGCAGGTGTAGAAACAAACAAATCACATCCCAATCACTGTATACATTACACCTGTGATTCCCAAATCTTTTCTCTTATAGATTTGGGGATCTTTGATTAACGATGGTCCAGGCCTGATCCCTCTCAACACATAATTTACTATGTAATAAAATGATATGATATTATTATAGGGTGCTCTGTGATTGTATATGTTTATAGTCTGTATGCAATGTATCCCCCTTTTTTGTGCTGTGTAAGTGTGGCATCCACTTGTAATCCTCTCAGTACTACATTCAGCACTTTAAAGCTGAAGTTAACAGGAGGCGGAGCCTCTACTACCATGGTGTGCACAGGTGTCTGCATACAGCGATTGGGATGTGATTTGCTTGTTTCTACACCTGCCATTCCAGCTGAACCATGTATACTCTGATGAAGGTTCTTAAGACTGATGACTAAAAATAAAGTGGAACCAATCCAGACCCTTGCATTGTTTTAAAACAGGTCTGTTTTCAATCTGAATGCCTGCTAAAGATGTGGTCACACTAGCTTTTCATTCAACAAAATTACAATGCACACAGACCCAAAACATAATATGAAATGTGCCACCATGAGTTTCACATTTGTAGTTTTGAGTGAAATATTTCAACAGTTATTTAATGGATTGCCATAGAATTTGGTGTACAAATTCATGTTCCCTTCAGGATGAATTGTAATCACTTCAGTGATACTCTGAGTTTTTAGGGAGCACTTTCATCAGGTCACTAAACACTTTCAAAGCCTATGCCTCAGACTAGTTGTTTTTGCTGTATTTATTTTTTGCACGCAAGCTTTATCTATCCGAGCAGCCAAATGCATGAAATGCATCTATAAGACAAAATCTAACAAAAATAGAAAAAAGAAATGTGGATAGTTTATAGTAGAAAAATCTACTATAAATGAGCACACTGTCAACATCAGTATGAATTAGTTTCATCACAATCTTCCCTGATGGAAGCATATTTGGTCATGCCTCTGGGAGAGAATATTATCAAGTTAATGTAAAACTAACATCATTACGCCCGGCAAGCAGAACAGCCTCCCAGCAGGGAGCCGTGTTCTCAATAACTACTCTCCCGCTGTTTTTCGTTACAGATTATGAACTCTGTGTCAAGCAGCACTTCATTTAATTTTGCCCTCCTTAAATGTATATTCATCATCAATAGATAAACAAACAGGGAACTTGTCTCATTGATTGCATGTTATTTAGTTTATAGCTCTAAACTTTTTGCATTTAAGTGCATGTACTATATGTTTTATAATAAAAGTAATATGTTATGTGAATATGTAGGCTGGCCAATATCACTGTAAAGGGATAGTAACACCAATTGTGTTTCACCTCATTTCATACAGTGTGTCTTCTACAGGCTCCAGTATGTGCAAAACTCGGCTGCCAGGGTTCTCACCCGCACCAAGCCCTGGCAGCACATCACCCCCACCCTCATCCACCTCCACTGGCTTCCGGTCAAGTCCCGCATCACCTACAAGATCCTCCTCCTCACCTACAAATCCCTCAATGCCCTGGCTCCTCAGTATCTATCTAATCTCCTCCACCCTTACACACAGTCCCGGAACCTTCGATCCTCAGGCACGGGTCAGCTCTCCATCCCTCACACAAAAATGCGAACTTTTGGGGACAGAGCCTTCAGTGTGACAGCCCCCACACTTTGGAACTCTCTGCCCATAGAGCTCCGCAACACACCATCTCTGGACACCTTCAAAAAACTCCTCAAAACTCACCTCTTCACCAAAGCCTATGTCCTCTAGCTACTGTTGCATTTGTTATGTTTATTTATGTCTTTGTTAAGCGTCCTTGGGTTTCATGAAAGGCGCTATATAAATCCTAGCTATTATTATTATTATTATTATTATTATTCTATTTTCAGTTTTCCACGTTTTCCTTTATCCATTACATGCTTGAATATAAACTTCCAAGACATGTGTTCACTTTACAAAGTTTGTTACTGTCAACCTCTTGGTAAACTGAGTTACACCTGTATTTCACAAGTGGCAATGTCCTCTATGAGAAGATCCCAGAAGGTATAGATACGTATAATATGCATTTCTACAAATATTTCATATCACACCTCAACATTAGTTTCAAATCAACCAAATAGCTTTCTACATCTATATGATATTTCCCTCCAACCAAGCCCTATAGCCAAAAGCTTCCAAAGCCAGACTTCCAGCTGAGGGGAGCTCTGATGTTAATGTGTGTTAAACAGCCAGGTTAGAGTATCCCATTACGAGTGGATGGATGAATAGTGAGAGATGGATGGAGGGGAGACTCAGGGTCATATTCTTCTTCCTCTTTCTCTCTCTCTCTCTCTCTCTCTCCCTCACTCTCTCTCCATGAGTCAGAGGCAGTCAGGCTAGTCTGGATCCTCTGGTCCACTGGAGACTGAATCAGTTCCAGCAGATTCCATGTAGTCGTACAGTTCACAGACTGGCACAAAATAGATTTACAAATATCCAACGCTGCATTGTTTGAGGGCAGCAGAATCAGTTACTCCAGTATTCTAATGCTAACATAATGTTAAATATGAATCTGTATGCATGCAATAAATGACCTATATTGCTATGTCTTAGGGTCTGGATGAGTATGGATGAGTGAGCCAAGAGCTGGATTGGAGTGATGACCTTTCTGGAGGTTTAATGGACCTAGTTTAATGAGTACTTTGGAATGGGTCACTCAACAACCAAAATAATCTGACATTCAAGCAAAAATACTTGTATACAGGCACACCAATTATTTGTAACTTAAATTAATGTATATCTCTTTCATTTATGATATTAATAGTACTGTGGCATGGACAAACCTGCACAATCAACATACTGGTCTGGATATATACAATCTAAATTTACGGTCAGAACTAACTAAACTAACTAACCCAAAAAAGAGAGAATAACAATATACGACTGGATTGTTTACTAGAAATGGGCAGCAGGTGACTAAGTGGGAGGGGAAGGCGGTGGAGTTGGATCTAGAATGACATGAGTTAGTAATAGAGTAACATAATAAATCAGGCTGCAGAGAGGTAGACTGATATTTAAGAGATAACATTGTGTTACATTGTAATAAGACATCAATAGCTACGATGGCTGGTAGAGGAACAATAACACAGCTCATCATATTGAATTAGTCCTATCTTTTCTAGCTTACTGCTGGCTTTGCACATACTAATGTCTTTCTGCCAGCTCATATATGGCCATGAGACTGGGGGCCATTGTGTAGGTGCGGATGCAAACTAAACAGGTTCTCCTTGAGCTCCCCACTCACTTACTCACCTGCTGTCCATCTCCACTAAACAATCCAGTAGTATTTATACAGGTTCAGTTATTGTTATTTGAATAAATCCTACAATACTTTCCCTACATTGACTGTGTCTGTGTCATGCATTTGGGTTCCTGTCTGCCACCAGTGTTACGTCACCTTACATCAGCAATACATCAGCAATGCATCTGGACCAGTAATTCACTCAGTAGGAGCTTGCTTCTGCGATGATGGATTGTTAGAAACCTACAAAAAACAAATTGCTTCTAAATAAGAAGTTCATTCTGGTCAAAATTTGGTATGAATGCATCTGTTTCTCCATTTCTTTAGTTTTTTCTTTAATTTGCCACTCATCAATTTATCTTCTGTAGATGTTGTTACATGTCATGTCATCACCTTTTGCTCAGGGTTGAGGTGACATCTTTGCATGTTGGTTGTGATGTACAGTAAGGAAGTTGTATGGTAATATGAGGCACACTGCTAATGAAGTGGACTAAAAATAGACATCTGAGGATGAACTGGCCCAAGACATGACTTCTGTTCTAAATGTCATTGCAAAATGTATCAGACATGCCTCATATTTTGGTGAATCACCAGCACCTCTCATCCCATAATTACTAGTGAAAAGAGCATGGTCTGATGTGTGCTGAGGCTGAGTCAGCACTGATTAGCCACTTGTTGCCAGACTGCATGTCTGACCTCCTGTAAGTCTCTGCATAAAAAACTTTTAATTTAATTTAGAGTCAGGCCTCACTGCTTGAAGGAAATGGTCTGCTGAGAGACCAACGGGACTCTTTGGTGATACACACAATCATTGGGAGATAATATCTATAAAAGGTCAGGTTTCCAACTGGAAATATGTACACTACAACATGTGACAAACCAACTCATGTCTTCATGTATATTAGCTCACAACAATGGTAGTTTCTGCACACTGACCTAAACCAAACGACCCGTGGGCCTGAAAGACTCAGCAGCCTGCAAATAATATTAAGTGTAACGAGTCAACTGCAGCATGAGATCGTTAAAATGAACAGTGCTGCTATCTCAATGTGCCTCAGGCATCATGTTTACCAATTTCATGATTATATCTGTGCATTGTATATTAGATAGTTTAATTGTCAATTATGATACAACTTAGTGATAATGGAATTTTTTTACAATTATCCAATGCTTTTCACCCCATGGGGCCAAAATTATTGAGTCAAACACACTGGGGTTCACTGATGTGTGCTGTTTGAATAAAACAGGATTTTAATTGATTTTTCCTCCAGCAAGATCAAATTATTTTTGAAGAAAATTGGTGTTTGCTGTTGCACATTTTGGTATAAAGACACTTTTGTATTTAATGTATCACATTATCATCCTTGCTGTGACTGTTATCAGTATTAACATCCAGAATATATTTGTATCCATTGGTTAAGAATGTTGGACATGATGACAAAACATTTTCATCCAAGTTGTGACCATTACTTGAACAACTGCTCTGACATTTCTCCACATGTAGGTCATTTGAGGATCTTGGGGCTTTGCAGCCTTTAGAAACCCTTTAAAATTAAGCAAATGGCTTATGTCAACTAACAATTCAACCAAACTCAAATCGTGTTCTGTGGATTAGAAAATAAGTGAATTTTTGTCTGGTATAAACTTTAGTTACATTGAGCCGAACACACCACAAAGAACTCCTATCAAACGTAATCTTAATTCTACACATGGGCAGGAACAGTGAAAAGAAGAATGTTTGTTTTTGTGTATTTTGTGATGGAGGCTGTAACTGCAAGTGTACTGTTTTGGGAGACTCTTTCTCTTCCTGTATCTGTAAGCCTTTCAGCTTGGAAAAGGTTGCTGGGTTTGGTGTATTTTCTGAATCCTGCAACATTAGGTCAACGGATCTAAAAATGGCGAAATTTGGAGTGTGTCTCTGTTTAGGTCAGCACACTGAGCTACCAAATGCACATTTGCAATGAAGCCATCGTGATCCTCTCAGCTGTGTTTTTTTAAATATAAAAATAGGTTTCAGGGTTCACTAGTGCTCAAGAGAACAAGAGAGAGAAATAAAAAAAGAGAAATAGAAAAAGATGGCTGAGGAAACTCGACATAGAAAGCCTAAAGGAAATACAATGGGCGTAGAGAGTTACAATGGGGAAGGGCTGACAGAGCAACACAGCTTAATGCAATACTAGTATCTTCTTAACAATTTTCTATATGGTATTGTACATCTAAAGATGGAAAGAAACAGCAGGAATAAGGCCTCTGTTCATTGAAAATGCCATACTCTATAGAAAATCAAAGACTTGTGCAAGGCATCCTAATTGCATGCAACCTCATTGAGTGTTTTGGGATTGATAATTTGTGATTTGCTCGTCATACAAGCTGGTGTGTTACTCCTACAGCAGTCTACGTGACTGTTAATGTACGGTTGGGCTAATTGTTATTTATTTGACTCTTTTTATTTTTTAAATTCTGGGTGTGTAAATGTACCCATTATTTAGTGTCCTCAAAAAGGACATAACGAAACTTGAAAGGTATGGACACTAGTTTATGGTGACATTCCCACAATGCAATGCTTCACAATTTATAGATGCGCGAATTATCGTTGTGCGTATCCACAGTTGTGATTGATAATGCTAATTTACTAAAGTGTCAGAAATCTCAATTTACTGCTCACCAGTCTGTGAACCCGTTACCTTGTTAGTGTACTAATTCATTACAATACATTTTGGTATTTGATGTTTTCTAATGTGTAATCACTATCTTTGAATTTGTTGTCTCATGAAAACCTAAAAAAAACACCACTTCTTCAACAGTTGTTGGAAGTGTGTTTAGCTCAACGTTCACCTTCACACATGGTGAGGTAAATATATGATTCTTTATTACTTTTACTTACTCCTAGCATATCAAATATTAACACTGCTCTAGCACTGTGCAGTGTTTACACTGAGGGTAATGCACCTTATCATTTAACGCCACCATGCATTAGTGAGCTGTAAACACTGGACAAAAAGAAAGACAAAGAACGTTGAGGTTTGAGGGTCTTTGAGCAGATGCTTTCTGGACAGCTTCTCTGTATTCATGGAGTGCAGTCTAGTGTTCTCCCTCAGCATATACAGCTAGAGCAGATGAAGGGGCTGGAGAAGAAGGCACAGTGATGCAGACCAGCATAGTATAAAGGCATCATGGATCATCAGTTCCCAACGCTGCTGGGCCTTGTGCTTTTCTCCTAGCGCCACTCAGGGCATTCACTAACTTTATGAAAAGGACCATGGATTACAGCCCCCTGGTGCCCACTGCACTATGAAATGCAGTAAATACTGAAGACTGAATGCTACGAGAGCTTTCTTTTCAAATACCCATCGCCCTCAGCTCCTCTTGCGTTATGCCTCAATTCACCGAGAGCCCTGAGAGCCTCACAAACTGTGACACAGTGACACAGAGATTATAATAGACATGTTTCTGTACTAAATATGAACGCTGTTTGGAAGACTTGACATTGTCCAAATGTCAGTTTGTCTGGGAGTGGCCACTCTATGTTTGATATATAGCTGTGGGCTTTTTAGACTATATCACCCAAAGACCAATTGAAATCATAGCTACATTTGCAAAAGTACTAATAGCTAAATGAAAAACAAAAATGTCGATGGGAAATGAAAAAAAAAAGAACTGCAGCATCAGGGAGAAACCGATTTAGATGCCAGAAAAAGTATTGGCATTTTACGTTTCTGCAAACCACAGGACGCATTAAATATTGATGTTTTTGACCCAAAAATATGTTTCATAAATACGTTCTACGATAGCTTGGTATCACCCTTGCAGAAACTCACAATGCCACGTGGTTACGACTAGTTCCACAACAGTTACATTTCTATATCAACAGGACGGCTGGGCCGGCAGCTCACCGCTAACGGTCCAAACAACAGCAACAGCCTTGAAGGGAGAACAGTGTTTATAAAGGGGAACCAGAGGGTGGGTGCTACTCTTCCGCCACAACGCTGTCTGTCTCAGTATCGTCAGTTGTAACCGTCGTATGAGAGCAGTGCAGAGCGGCGGCAGAGAGCTAACCAAAGCTAAGCTCATACGCACGAACATCAGCGGAATGCCCAGCCATGTCAACACAGCATGGAGATGTCACTTTCTCTGCACAAATGTCCACATGGGGAAGAAATTATAAGAATAAAAACTGCCCAGCCGTCCTGTTGATATAGAAATGTTACTGTTGTGGAACTAGTCGTAACCACGTGGCATTGTGAGTTTCTGTGGCTTAATAAAATGCCAACATTTCTTCTTGCCGACTCGCCTTGAGATACACACCACTTCCATCAAGGACTTCATGAGATCACAAATGAATAGGCTTTTTAGTAGCATCAGAACTCAATTTTTGATGAGTGTTCGATGCTGGTATTGACAATGGGTGCAGCCTAATGTCAAAACATGGTGGGTGTTTAACTGATGATGCATGACTTAGATTATAGAGATAATGAGAACAGGGCATATACATTATACAGTACTGGAAATATTGGAAAGAGAGGTCAGGGGACAAAGACACACAGTAGAACCTCCCCAAACATCACACCTTTCAGAGGTAATTATCTGCAATCACAGTTGTTGCTAGTGCAGAGGAGCTGGGTAAACTGGAGATGGGGCTGAACCTCCTCCATTCGACCTCACTCAAAGCTGTGACTGACCTTGAACCTGCTGTGTTCCCTGGTAATTTACTGGGGCCAGACTTACACAATAAGTGCTGGGCTTCTGAAATGAAAGGAAGACAAGAGAAAGAGGACCTCTGATTACTGGAGAGCCACCAAACACACACACAGAAGCCGTGCCTGGGAAGCGTTTCAGTCTTATTTGGATAACCTTCACAAATGAAAGACCACAGTCCAAGTTACACTGTGAAATTGGTTGCTCCAGAAAATCAAGTCACGCCTTACAGTGTGACAGTAATGTTGATGTCACCTGTTTGGACATGCATTTAGTTTGCCTTGGATTATAATGTCAATATTAATATCATAATGTGGCAGGCTAGTGAGCTGGGGCACCATGTAGCGATAATATCTCAGGCTAGTGTTTCGGTTGTTGAAGTACTAATAACAACAATAATATTTTTCATTATATTGAAAAGTAATTAATATTTTTGTTGTTGTTGTTTTGATTTGAAGGGGTTGATCTCTGACATCAATTAACCAACTTCACCTAAATTTGTGCACACACATTTTTTTTCATTGCTTCATGTGCTCAATAATTTATGTAGCACCTCTTCACTATAAATGACCTCAGAATATAGGCAGCCGTCCAAATTTGACCTAAGCAAGCTATAATTCACCCAGCAGGCAAGGCAAGGAAGCTATTTGAGTACAATAATAACCCAGACCCCCAAAATGACCCCTTTCCAAATGAACGGTCACAGTCGACACAAACACCTTGATTCACGAGTCGGTAGGTAGAAAGGAGGAGGCGGAGTAGCTCCACCCAACAGATCCGCTATGGTGAGCAACATTTACAAACAGATTGCACGTCAATTTTTAAATCTGTATGTGTTTGAATTCTGTATGTAAGAATAATAACATACAATAATAACTATAACAAATACATGTAAAATATATAGTAAAGCATATGCCATAATGAACTTAAAGGAAAGCAAGTTTCCTTAGACTCCAAACTCTCTCTGAATATTTGCCTTTTCCTATTTCAACACCATGTACATTACATCTGTGTTACAGCAATATGATATGCATGTTTTTTTGACCTTCTGATCTTTTCCATGTGCCACATATTCATGCTTACTTTAAGGAACTGACTTCTTTTGGAAAATGTATTGTTTTTATTGGAAGTAAAATGAATCCCATTTATTTCTCAATGACTAACAAACACTGATGTTGCATTTATTTATATATATATATATAACACTGCATCTGCATTTGCAGGGACAAAAGCAACACATTATGATGATTGCGTTATTAATATTTATATAAAACAAAAAATGCAAATGCAATATAAAGCCAACACAAAGACTTTTGATTCCTTCATTTTGTCTTTTGCGTAAATGTAAGAGGGCTTCTATGAGCACAAATTACTGTTTGTGTGTATGAATATATCTGTGGCAGAAGGGGGAGGGTTATAGATCATGAGACTGCAGTGTGGGTATGCACACAGATTGTGCACCTTTGTATCTTTCTTTGTGTTTGTACATATTTGTGAATGCCTTTGTTGGAAATACAATGTGTATTTTTCATATAAAAACACAGTGTATTTAGCTATTTTCATTTAGTGCACTTGACCATGACTAATGGCACAATTAGTTCACTAGCTTGTTGGTCTGAACATTCAATCTTATACATTACTTAACTTCTTCTTATCATAAAAAGCATTATAAGCTAAATGTTCCTCATCTCTAAAAAATAACAAACAATGTAAATGAAACCATGTAATTTATCTTAAAAAGCAAGGGATAAAACATGTTGCAGCAGTGATTCAAAACTTTGCTTGTGACTCGTGTACAATGAAAATGTCTTCCAATTTGTCTAAATCAGTTTTAATTCAATTGAGCTGAGCAAAATAGCCTGCGCCATTCATCTCTGCGTGAGAAATAAGCTATAGGTCATTACGCAGCTACACCTTCTCACTGTGCTTCTCCTAATAGGAACATAGGACGAAATGGTTCAGAATCCTCCTGCTTGGTTGTCATGGAATGTCTCGCAATGTCTCCGCAGCCCACAGCTTACTTCTCCCTCTCTCTGTCTGTCTTGATCACTCTGACTTTCTCTCTCGCTGCCTTCCTTTTCCCTTGCTCTTTTCTCTCCCTCGCCTTGTCTGAGATAAATAGGAGGTATTTAACTCTGATGTGAGAACATATTGTCTCCTGCTCAGTAAAAACTACATTTGTCAGTGCCACAGTGCTTTTTGCTCTGGGTAATTGTGCGCCATTGTCTTGCCGGGAAATATTCCCGGCAAGACAAGGAAGCGAGGTCGGCGGGAGAGGGGAATTTCGCGCCATGCGGAAATGAAAAGAATGTGTTGTTTTAGTATGTGTCACATGCGGTGGCCTGTATGATTAATTGTGCTATTAGCAGATGCAACCAGTTCCATGCTATTTGGATCATGCTGATCCGTAACGTCTTCATTTTAGTTTTTGTGATTTGTGGGTTAAACACTTCAATAACACTTTCAATGATGGGAATGTCCAAAAGATATTATAAATATACTTATGATGTGACATAATCTGCTATAAAATAGCGCTGGATAATTATAGATAGAAGTGTGCATAAATATTCATTATACTTTGTAACAATAATCACAATACATTGTAAAGTATATATTACATGACATAAGGTCAATTTGAAATATGTGAAAAACATGTGTTTCCAACATTCTTAAAATGGCTTAAGCTTCAGGTAGAGACCATTACATTGTAATCTGTGGTTTATTTCAGTGTACATAACAACTTATTGCTCAGTGTTAGTCAGTCCAAAGTGTTATATAGTCCAAATAATAAATAACCTTCTAGCTGATAAGTAACAATATTTGTGTTGCCATGATCGCTATTTTAGCCAAGTAGAAGGATGTGTTACCCTTTCCTTTTACATAGTAAACACAATCCCACAATAAACTAATTGTATGATCTGTTTAATGTAGTATTTTGACACACAGACAGGACTGCAATTATTGTTAAAGATCTTGAGAGTCATTAGAATGCATGGAGATACCATCACAAACTGCCTGCTAGATTCCCACTATAAACTTTTAAAAGTTACTCTTGAAATATGATTTTGACATCTGGATTCTATAAATAGCACCCTCGGTGGGTTTCTTGTAAGGCTGCAGTAAAGTGCTCTCTTTGTAATCAGGACTCGGTTGATAGGCTCGCCTCACTGATGACGAGGCTTGTGAACGTGCCTAGTAGGGAATAAAGTGCTCACCTGCTTTGAGTTGTTTACTCCGTTGCCACGCGACCATCCTACTCCCTACAACCCACAATCAGTTTCACCCTGTAGAAAAGTCTCTAGAAAGAAGAACAAGTGGACATTGTATCCCCTCTGTGAGCACAGACTTCAGTGAGCTCAATAATACACCTGTATATAGATATATAAATGGCCATCGCACCCAGATCTAGTGTAAAGTCAGGACAAAACAATAAGAGGTTGCCACCTGTGCACATAAACCTACATATTAAGATTATAAAGGATAACCTGTAACATATTTTTCACACAGGCTCGGCCCCGATTGACCTGATAGTTTACAAAAAAACAAACATTAACACTTCACCACAGTTGTAGGCTGGTCACTGGTCTCGCGTGAAGGAGTAATGGCGGAAACACTCTGTGAGCAGCTAACACCCGAAACATGATGGACAGCTCCACCTCTTAAACTATGGTGGACTTTCAGGGCTCTGATAGATGGGGGCATAATTAGGCGATACACAGCTTGGAAGTAAGTGTTGGCTGGGAAAAAACCTTCAGAGGAGAGAAAGTCTCCTAGACATTAATGCATTTATATATATAATATATATATATTACCGTTGATTCGTTAAAAGTTGCATAGTTTTAGCTGGACCTAAAACTGTATTTCTGAATTAGATTCTTATATGTGGAAATGATGTGTTTGATTAGAAATTAGCCCTCTAATTAGACAACAAATTAAGAAAAAAAAAAGTCTTTTCTTTTGGTGTTGTTGTATAGTATAATGTCTTTACACTTTACACTTTACAGCACAACATGCTTTGACCCTGGAAGCAAATATTTAGACATGTAGATGTGAACCAAAGTGCATTTGGGCTGTGAAGCATCTCTTTGTGCCCAGAGCTCGCTACCTTCCCAAGCCTCCCAGTCATTCAAATGGTAAACTAGCAGAACCAACTCTTAATTCATTGGGCAGCATTAACAGTCCAGTCCAGCTCTCAGCACTCCAGCCTGACTCACTGTTTCCCACTACTTTCTCCAAAAAGAGAAAAGGAAAGCATTTACCATTAGAAAAGAGACAGGGAGGACAGTTAGAGAGCTGGATGTGGCACGCTTAATCTGTAATCTGTCTCTGCCATTTTTCTTCGAAGCATGTCCTATTCAGTTTTTGTTGTTGTTGTGTCCGTCTTGTGTTCTTCCCAGTTGCACTCCCACCAGTAACCACAGTACTCTGTTCAAAAGTAGCACAAGTAAGAAAGTAGGACATTTATATAAAAATACTAAATATCATTGGTTGCATAAATGATAAAACATGTCAAAAAACTCCCAATCGCAATATTTGTACACATTATTGTTGTCTTCAACCGTGTCTGCAAAGATAGTTAACAAAAAACTGTCACATGCTTTAAAGATTACATTCTATCCCATTGAATCTTATACTCAATATAAACCAGTATATATTCCAGTTGAAATCTGTCCCTTATGTATATCATTTGGTTGTGTTTACAATGTGGGCATGGTCTCTCGCATACTCTGTATATGCTTTCCTAGAAAAAAGCTATTTTGGCATACCAGTATGACATTCACATACAGCACATTTGAAAAGAAATGTAATGCTTCCCACATTACTTTTTGTAATGTGGGCAGCACTTCATTGACTGGAAAACCGTTGCCAGTGAACAAAATCGTGGCAGCAATAATGTTTCCTTCAAAACATATTTGGGAAAAATAATACATAACATTATTGATAGGAGCCAGGAATGCTATCTGTCCTCTATGATCAAGTTTCTTTCAAAACAAGAAACAACAAGACAAAAAAAAACACATCTGAACACAATCTTCATTATAAATGTGTACAAGAACTACAATAAGTGCTAAAGTATGTTCCACAATTTCATGACGGGTTGGGGGCCTTGAAGAACATCTGTCTACGAACATAAAGTGACTGCAGGAGATGTGCGTCTGGCATTCAACACCATGTGGAGTGGTGAAACCCATGTTAATATCCAACTGCCTCTCGAACATCCACCTAATTACATCTGATTTCTCTCAGCACGCCCCTCGGCAATGTTAGAATTGAAGCAAAAAGTAGAGACAAGTGCATGTTCTGCTCTGGTGGCTCAGGTTACGTGGAATGGAAAAGAGAGAGAGAGGGAGTGGCAGGATGGGAGAGTCTCCGTGCAATCACTCAGTCATCTGCACTTGATTTGCATAGTAACTGTAGGCTTTAGAAACCCATATAAATATCCCTTGCCTGCCACTTCCTGCCAAATTCTGCACACTAGCCTGAATTTGAATTATAATGGCTATGATGAGGAAAAAAGTATCCAGTTGGGTTATTCTGGCTCCCAAGGGTTTATGTTATTGAAATTCTCTTTATGAGTTCATAACTTTTGGAATCCCAGTATAGGTTAATTTATGAGAAAAACTTTTTTTAACTGAGATAACCATAGAAATCAATGTGTGAGTAGAAATCTGCTCAATTACAGTGGGTGTGTAGTTGGTCATGTGTTTGGATTTGTGATGGAACTCTTTTTTCCCCTCTCTGTATTATATATAGACTGTTTCACACACAGCAAGAGTTTGATAATACTGAGTGATGGACTTGCATCTGAACTGTCATGGAAGTAATTATCCTGTAAATAACGTTTGTCTGTGTATGTATGTGTGTTTGTGTGTGTCAGAGGGCTTGACAGCCGAGGGCAGGCAGGCATGACATCAGATTTCTTCCTGCATAAGTAGCATTAGGGAGAGAGAGAGAGAGAGAGAGAGAGAGAGAGAGAGAGAGAGAGAGAGAGAGAGAGAGAGAGAGAGAGAGAGAGAGAGAGAGAGAGAAAGAGATGGGGGGGTGCTGACATATGATGCATCCTTGGTTGGATGTTGTTCTCTTGAGGAATGAATCATTGCACCGTAGAGGACATTTATATTTATTCAAGGATACTTTTGTTTTAGTTTTAGCATCGCTGTTTTTTTAACGGGTATCGTACGAACTGTTGTATGAAGATACATTGACTGTGTATGTAGAGTTTAGCTGGCATTGTGACTCTCGGGATGAAAATATCAGCCGGTTGTTCTTTTGTCCAGACTGAATGGATGAATTTGAATATGATGGATTGTCTTGAACTGTGTTACAGTCACTTATGGTGCTCAGAAGATGAATCCTTGGCTTTGGCCATCCCCTTGGTTTTTATCTAGAACCACTAGTAGGTCAATCACTTTACAAGTGAAATATTTCAATATTTACTTAATAAATTGGCACATTTTGTTTTTTCACTTATGATTCCCAATTGATGAATCATAACAACTCTTGTGATCGTTTAACTTCTCATCTCCACCCTCAGGGCAAAATCCTAATTTGTTCAACTTTGGTGTATGACTAAATACCTGCAAAATTAATGGCATTCCTATCATCTACAGGTGTTCTTTGTGTTAAATGCTAATTATCAAATATCAGAATGCAGCACGCTAAATGGTGAACATGGTGAAGAATCAACATACTAAACTGAACTTGTTAGCATGCTGATGTCAGCATTTAGCTCAAAAGCAACACTGCCAAAGTAGCCTAAAATTGGCAATAGCATAGCATGATTGTCGAAAAGAACTGGTTCATAAGACCAGTAACATCAGAAAGACAAAATTGTGCACAGGCTTAAAAAATACCATGTAATATCATGCATCATGTATCATGTATCATGTGCTGTAACCTTTCACGAAACCAAACACATGCAAATCACTCGTGATGGAAGACAGTGTTACCACTGAGACGACTGCGGCTCAATCTCAAACAAGAAGCTTTCACGTTCATGGTACTGAACTAATTTCTCTCTTTTTGTTTTCCCCTTCCTCCATGAACAGACTTTTGAAGCAATGTTAGCCTCTTTGTCGGTTGTGTTGATAGTACTCTTCAGAAAATGGTGTCAAGTACATGATGTTTATTGAGAGACACAAGCCCTTAATAACCTGGCTAATAACCAAGTTAGAGAGCACTGGGCTGATGAGGTGATGGCTCTTGACAGCAAAAGGAACACGATAAATAAACCTCTAATAGCACAATAAGGTTTTCAGACTCAGTGAAAATCTCCTGTTTCCATTTGTCATAGGATTTTAGCACCACATTATCTCAAAAACATAGTTTTTTCTAGACTAAAGGGTCACTGAGCACTGTCAAGGCACAGGTGAAATAAAAAAAACATGAATAAAAATACATAAAAAAATATGCTATATAAGAAGAACAACAAACGTATTTTCTTGCCCAACGTTTCACGTTTCTACCATATCTCTGTCAGATGAAATATGTGATTCCTCGACATTGTGCATAGTCTTGTTTGATTTCTCTGCTTAAATATAGAAGAGGATGCCTCACGAAAGGGGACTTCTTCCAAGCACTCCTGCTACATTTGGTGATAAATGTAGCATGACAAAATACCTCAGAAACTGGAAGGGATAGGATGGGTTCATTGGTTGAGGCTGTGGTATGGCAATCACTCACACTACCGAAGAGAAGAGAAGAGAGAAACATATGTGGGGAAGAGGCAGAGACTAAGTAAGGAGGCGAAGAGAGCAAAGACAATGAGCGTTGAGCTCTGTTTGGGGCTCTTTTGTGCCAGGAGAAAGGAGCTGTTTCCAGCTGGAAGTCACGCTCCCTGTTCTGTCACACAAGCCTCTTCTGTCTCCATTCATCACTAAAACACAGAGAGGGTCTGAGGAAGACAGTTGGTTCAAGCCCCAAACTGCTGCGTACCTGCACATGATACAAAATGATTATAGTTGCTGCAGTTTATACTAATACATGTAACTGTCATCCTATTGCTTTTCTTGATCCCAATTTTTCCTTCATGTTTCCTTCACAATCATTTTTCCACAATTTGACCACAGATGGTAGAAGGACAGATCCCTGGTTGTAAAACGACTGCCTCAAGGCTCTTTTTCTTCACCTTTAACCAGGCTAAAGCCTTGTGTTGATTGAGCAGTGTGGGATACTTTTGGCTTTTTACTGGTTCAGTGTGCGATCTTTGTTGTTCCAGAGACATGCTGTGTCTTCCTGTGCTGTGCATTAAGACCAGCCGCATATAATGCCACCATCTGTTTAATTATTAGCCTGAGTGGTGGTGTGAGATGGCTGTTGACCATCCTGGGATGTTTGTATAATGGTTCCACATCCTAGGACTGAGCCTCCTGAAGTGTTTGACAAATACAACTGCTGTTATATAAAAGGTAGGATAGGGAATCGGGGAGGTTGGTCCTGATTTAAAAGCACAGTGTGTAATTTCTGCAGTTAGGGATCTCTCAATCAAACCAATAACAAAAGAAGGACAAAATAATCACATTCACAAATAATGTATTCAAGTTTAATTTAATTTAATTTTAGTCACATTTATTGACGTTATGACATTTCATTCTAATGAAATAGCGCCATGAAACGTTTGCTAACGTAAACTTGCTAATTTACCATTGGATGAGCCCACTACTCATACAGCTACTGTAGCTATAAACTTAACTTGAATGTGGCACATTCAGTTAAATTTAAGCAAAGCAAACAATAGCAAGTAAGAGTGGCTCACCAACTTCCTTCTACCAACAGTTTGCAGAGATGCAGGCCCAAAAGAAAAACCCTCAAATCTGGTCGGAAGGAGATGCATATGGAAATGCATAACCTTCTATTCATCTTTTCACTGCATGGCTCTAAGAATAGCAATGTATGTTGGCCTGTCAGTTGTTCCAACACACTGAAATATCTCAACAACTATTAGATGGCCTGCCATTTCATTGTAATAACTTGATGATCCCCTAGCTTTAAATACCTGCAAAATGAATGACATTTCCATCAGGCCCAGCTGCACTTTGAGTTTATTGCTATTTAGCTATTTTGATAGCATGCTTACATGCTAAACTAAGATGGTGGACATGGTATAAACAAGTATTTTTGTACAATGGAAATTAAATCCAATGACTCTGCACTCTGCCTTTCTGTAATCAATCAGAGGGATGTTCAGGTCACGGCAGTGCTGAGGTCCTATGACCACAGTGAGGCTGCAGAACATCTATTGATTGTAATTAAGTCTGTATTGTGTGTAGGAGTGAAGGAAGATGAAATATGAAATGAACATCTTTAAAGGGATAGTCTCTGTCACAATGTACACTAATGTATTGGAATGACAGCAATAATGCATTGTATTTCATTGATGAATACAAATTCTGTATCACTTGGAAGCCATTTCAGATGGCCCCAATATGCGTCACAACCCTGTGTTGCGTGCGCATGTGTGTGTGTGTGTGTGTGTGTGTGTGTGTGTGTGTGTGTGTGTGTGTGTGTGTGTGTGTGTGTGTGTGTGTGTGTGTGTGTGTGTGTGTGTGTGGTTCAGGCAGGGCTTGGCAGGATATGCCATGCAGGCAATTAAAACTTCTCATTAATGCTTTGTTTGACAATACTCAAGCTAATCCCATCATGTGGCATGCAGTGATAAGGGCATTTTCTTTTCTCATTGCCTGTCATTCTGCTGGGAGCAGATATGCTATCAGTAGCCTGTAGTAAAGGTGAATAGAGGGAAAGCATGAAGGCTCACTAATATTCTGATTCAGCTTCGGTCAGCGGGAGAAAAATAGATCCTAGTTGAATGAAAGGCATGGCAGTGTACACTACGTAGCCTGTGAAAGTTTAGGTTATGTGTAAAAGCTGCAGACATTTGAAAAATCCCCCAAAAGAGAATGACAAAATGTTGCATTGATTGTCCATGCCTTCTTGAATGACACATGGAAGTGTTTTCTGATCTGACGCCCTCATCCGCAGGACAACATAATTAGTTTGACAAATCCCTGTTGATTTCATGATATGGGTTAGGTTTGGGCATACAACCGATTTGACTGTGTTAAGGGAAAGATGGTGATGTACTTAATGAAACTATTTAGTTAATGTTGAAATACTACTTCATCAAGGTCATGCTTAAAAAAAACTATGTTGACTGTTCCCTTGGAAAACGGGAAACAAACCGAGATCTCCCTTGTTGAAATCTGATCCATGAAGTGCATGATCAGTAAAAACTTCTAAATGAACTCTATAATCTGAGACAGATTATTTTTTTTATTAGTATTTTATTTTTATTGGGGTTTTTCATAAGCTACGAATTTGTTGGTGCGTTGGCTATCTAAGTTTCCCCACCGAAACTCATTAATATACCCATCAAATATCATATGCTGTCTCCTATTGCAACGTCTATTGTATAACCTCACTGCATCATTACATGAAACAACTGTGGAAAACTACAGCCTTGCAGCCATAAGATGAGCAAACAGAGTATTTTCTTCTCTCCTTTTTATGCCCCACCGTGCTGCGCATGTCAGCGCCCACTGATTGTGATTTGGTTGGAGAGTGTGCATGCAACTGGGAGCCTTGGCCAATCTGGCAGGGAAGGAAACCGGATTACCATTTCCACAGTGTGTGTGTTGTTGGGGCCCTCGAGCTGACTTCTGAGCTGCTACTACCTCTGCTAGACTGGAGCTGTCAGAGCGGCTCCGCTCATGTCTGTGTCAGCACCACAACTGACACTTCTAGTGCCGGCGCATGCTCAGATGAGCAGACACAGACTTATATATATGCATACTCACATGGGCATGGTGAATCACATGCACGCATGCACACAGACTCACACATGCTCAAAAACACAATGTCATCACCACTAAAGTACGACCGAGGATGTGTCTGACCAGGTATAAAATCACCTTCTCTCTTTTTCTAACTTTCTCTTGCGTGCTTTCTCACATCCAAGCACAAATGTACAGACATACCATTCAATATCTTGCACCAGTGCTTTTCCATGCTTATGAATAATTAACTCTCAAAACGAAGATGCTTGGATACAAACACTTGAGACACACATGATACATGGACCTGAGCAAACACACTACCGTATTTTGAGGCAACAAACAGGCATGATAGTACTGGTTTAAAGAGGACACCCAAACATGGTAATTAACTATTTGTATGCATATTATTTGCTGAACATTGTAGTATTTCACATCTCACACATTTCACATTAAAATCTAGTATGTCAAGTATGTCTACTGTATTGCAACTAAACCTTCTCCCTTGTACTTGACAGCTATATAGGTTTACATTTTTTCATCTCAATGGATGTATTGTCCCCATCATTTTCTGAGGTGTCCAGCTGGAGAGCAGCTATACTGTGCCCAGCATGATGTGTTATTCAGGGAAATAGCTACAACAGCTGCACACACATAATGTAGGAGATTCCAGATAATGGTGGCTAATGCGGTTTTTGGAGGGACGTTATTATCAACACTCCACAATCTCTGCTGTGCTGAGCTTGTATATGGTTGCAAGGAATGATGATGTCACTGCCAAGATGCCAATTATAAATTGCATTCAAATAATCTGTTCCACGTGATTAGGCTCTCTGACATATAGTAAAGCCTGTGAGCTATAGTGCAGGAAGACCACTGGAGTCTGCTACTATACTCTCACATGACCCACAGTACTTGCTGCATTTTATACCCAGCACGCATTAGAGCATGTATTTAAGATGTCATTGCTCTGCTTAGTCTTTTGATTTGCCAAGCCTGCTGCTGCACTGCTCACCTGAAAACTCAACAGATAACTGTAGCGGTCACCTGATGATGATGCTACTTCAAATATTACTTCTTACAGCATTTCATCAGCATCGGCATGCTTCAAATCCAGTATGTGTATAAGGTCAGACTAAAGTTGCACGAGCAACAGCCCATTTGCCTTCTTTGGCTGACCTTCCCCGAAGAAGAAAAATAAATGTTTTATTTTTGCGGTCTTGGTTGCATGATAACGAGTAACTCATAATTGCTAATTGTTATAACAGAAAGACCAAATCAAATCAATCAATTATATCATCCAAAGTGCTAGACCATTTTTGATAGGCATGCTTATAGGCAAAAAAATCCATAGATATTCTAGGTTGTAGGATTTCTGGCTGTGGTTGGATAGGACAAAGACAATAATTCAAATATTTCCTGAATGATTCAAGTGTTCAAGTAAAAAAGAGCCAGAAGAGATTCATGTTAGAAAAACAAAGCTCATCATATTTTGAGATTACTGAGCTACCCTCTAAAAACTTAACAAGCATATAATCCAGACACGTAGTTTTAAAACGTGTTACATGCTTTTCTATATTTTATGTGCAACGTCAGGATTTTTTATTTCATTGGTCCCTTTCCATAAACTCTTCGAAGTATAGATGCCAACACAATCTGTACTTCTTTTCCACTGTGCATTTAGATCATAACAAATGTCGGCTCACTATAGCATAACAGCAGGGAGATAAATGCTGCGTTGTGACCGGGAGGGATTGGCTGTTATCCAGGACAGCTATAGTGTCGTTGCTGGCACAGCTCTCAGTGCAGGTGTCACACGGATATAAGAATATAAAACATTCTGTCAGAAACTATAACTACGTTTAAGGAGAACATCTCTCGCGGTGATGGAACTGATTGCATATTCATTTCCAATTAAAGTATGTAATAAATGTAGCATTAGCATAACACTGAGCAGGTCTTTGTCATGCAAAACCATTTCACTCAACAATGCAGAACGCAGGTTGGAAGAGCATTTTTATACCTTTTAAGTCACCGCTTGAAGTTATTTGAAGAGTTACATCCATTTAAGAAATGATGTTTGTACTTTCCACAATTAACCTATTGTGCATTTGTACAATTGGCTTGTAAAATATGCATCTCTTTTAAAATTTTAAAATGAATGGACACAGATATTATAATCTATAGGTCTTTATTTATTTTTGCAGAGAACATATATTGCAATCATGCTTTTTCATATAACACCATCTAAAGACATTTATTATATGTTTTTTACATAGAATATTTTACATTAGGCCCATGAAACAGCTAGAAATATACAAAACAATATTCTCTGACTAGACATTTCTATTACATTATTGTTATTGTTATTAATATTATCATCTTAATTATTACTCTACTCTGTTATTGTAATTATATTTTTTACAGTTGAGAGAGATATGTGCTTTAGTTTCTGAGATAATAATATTATTGCAGAAAACAGCAAATAATATCACTTTTTTTTTGTTCAACATTTAGACAAAAGAAAAGAAAAACTCAGGTTGTACCGACATTCACAGATACATGTATTACACAGTCCAGTTTACAACATCATTCAAGAGAGAAAACTGCAGTATGGTAACTTTATACAAAATTCACGGAACCCTTTGTCATTGCACATTTTAATTCACATATCTTTGAAAAAACGAACATAGATAAAAGAAAATAAACGGGACTGGTTCAACCTGATTCCTGTCGCATGTAGCTGCCACAGAAGCAAATTTTCTTGATCCTTCTTCATAGTAATACAGTGATATCTGTGGTCTGTCGCAAAGTCAGCTTCTACATACAATGTTTTTATATTGCTGAGCAAACTTGATATGTAACAATAGGTTTTTCTCTACCCTATGAAAAGGAGTAGTTTCAGTGGTGTTGGCCTACAGTATATAGCATCTGGCTATGTCCTGTTGTGATAACAGTGCCTTTGCTGGCTTTGTCCGCTGACTGAGCCAAAGTTTCTCTCTCCCTATCTGATATTGGAAATCTGCACTAGCCACAGCATAGCGCACAGTTTGGCTTCTACTAAAATGACTGAGTGAAGGCCATCACAGTTCATTTACACTGAACGAGATTATGCTCGCTGAATAGCACACAGAAAAGAGAAAACAATTTGGATCAGCTTTCGAGTGTGCCCATGTACACACGCACGAACACACACACACACACACACATACAAATACATACATATGTGTATATGGATTGTGTGTTGGTGTTTTGTTGCTGCTTAAGGTAACATATTGGAATAATGGGAGAAAATTGAAAAACTTTGCTGACAGTTTTTTTTTTATATATAGCATTACTTGTTTCAGTGTATAATGGTTGTATCTGAGAGCTGAGATAATTTGGTCACTTCCACCTTTGTTCCTGAGGAGTGGGTTACTAAATAGATAAACAAGTAAACGGTTCCAGTCGGAAAAGTGGAGCTATCATAGAAGTCCGTCATGCAGTCTCCAATGCAGCAGCCACTGGAGCTTATTCAATCGCACAGTTTAAAAGATAGATCTGAAATAGGATTGACTTATTGCAACATAACTCTGTCTTTAAACTTTACTGGTTGTCAGGAGAAGGAAATTCTACTTTTTCGAAATAATCTCCGGCATAAATATTGTACGCACAATGCAAATGTGGGATTCTGGTATTGGCTACTCGTTAGAGGTGGTAATTTACAGATCCAAAAATTGTACTTGTAATGTAATGGATGCTGCATTTGCTACTGTACTCCGTTGTTGTTCAGAGAGACAAAAGGAGTTGCTTGATTTAATCCATATATATATTCAGCGTGTTCAAATGTCTGCACCAATCCTTCTAACGTGAGTATGATTTTGGTCCTTCTCACTCTCACATATAGAAAATGACCTAAAAATGATTCTACAAAAAAGATTCAAACAACATACAAAGTTATTGTTCTTTAGAAAACAAAGAAACAATTATAACAGTCTCTTGCTATGTATCCTATGTAAGTTATTTTTGCTGTCACACGTTTTAATCGAGCCAAAATAAAAACTGGACGCTTCAAAATCCCGTACTGTACTTGTGCTTTTCAAAGGTAGCCCCAGACATGGGTGGTAAACAGTTCAGGTTAACTGCAGGATCCTGCAAGGGAGTGATAGTCTCGCTAAATTATATTTTACACATACAAGCAGATTTGGCCTTACCTGTTGCACATTCCCATATTGTCTTTGCCATAAATTGGTCAGTATTCAATTTTCACATCACAAACTTTCAAATTGCATTTTTTTCACCTACTACACTGCATTCATTTTAATGTATGTATTTAATGAACAAGCAAAATGCATTTAACCAATATTTTTCTTTGTACAGTAATTGTAGTTTAGTAGATTAATTAATATCTTCAAAGTAGCACAATACTATTGAATCAACGCGGGCCTCCAAATTTAAATTATATATTCAATATACAGTAATTTTCTAAGTCACATTTCCTTTTCTAAAAGTCTAACTTTTTTGCATAATGAAATTCAAAATATCACAACAGTTTTGCTGGGTAATTTGTTTTTCCCTCATAAGTTTTATAACTCTGTATTATACAAATAAACAAACAGAAAAAACCCTAAAAATAACTGTAATCAGGTTGGTCTCACGTGTCCCCAGGAGGTAGGTGAATAAAAGCAGACATGGAAGTCTGGTGGTCGTTCCCAACCTTGATTATGTTTTTTTTCTGTGTAGATCGCCATTCTGCCCGTCGAGACAGAGACATGCAGAAGTTTTTAGATGTAGGCTTCCTCGTTGGCAGGGTTCTGATTCTGGGTATCTGTCTGCTGGTCTGGGCCGTTTTCCAGAGCCTTTGCCAGAACCACAGGCTTGAACATTATCCGCAGACGCTGAAACAATGAAGCACGGGATATCACACAGATGAAGAAATCGCTAATAGTGTTGAAATTACAATGAGACACTGTCACACGCATTAGCAGGGACAAACAGCTGCAAAGTGTGTGAACCAATAAGCTGTAACAAAACACACCAGCTACACAGCTGTGAGCTTGATGAATGGGTGTAAGCACATCAAGATAGTCTCCAAAAAGACATCCATTAAGTGTCCCTGATGTGATATGTTGTTATATGAATAAATACAGCCTGACATATGGCTGATGAAGGAAATTAAAAGCTAATGTTCATGACATCTAACTAAAAAGTAATTCATGGCCGTAATTCATGGCCCAAACTTCTGATCCCACGAAACTTAATCAAACCATCCTGAACCTTTCAAATGATCTGAACTCTGGGTGCAGTGTTGGACCTGGGATTCTGCAGCATTTATGTGGAGTGTTTGTGAAGCTAAGCTTCCGCCTGTGTGCAGGGCTCGGCTGATTGCTACAATTAGACAATCAATCAGCTGGTTCTGTGGGATCTGACACCTGCACATCGCATCTGACAGCCTCTGTTGCACTGCCTGCAATTATGGCCCATTTATTCCGTCAGCGATGGCTATAAAGCTATATCGCTCACTGGGTACCATATAGATGTAATGTTATTGTTCAGCCCATTATGGATGACTGCAAATCAAAATGCTCTGAATGTAAAAGGCATGCGACTCTGATTGGGATCATCAGATCAATAAAAAAAAGCAGACTAGCATTCTGCTGCATTCAAATGAATGTAATGTATTTAGAACTGGTAAAGCAAAAACGCATCTAAAAATGTTTAACAGAAATAATTAGAAACTCTATTTTACTAATCCTTTTATCACTGTTCTACTCCTCACAGCATTTCATCTCATCTTTACCGAGATGTGTTTGCTAATTACAAAAGCATTGAATCACAGAGCAGTTGCATAGATATACATGATGCATAGATCAAAATCTCATTGGGCCAAGCTGAGCATTTTAACATCCAGTATGAAGAGTCTTTTTGCTGCCAAATTATATATCAGGTACTACTTTCACAGCTAGCCATTATGTAAATGTTGTTAATGTAAGTAAGTATGATATAAGGATCAGTATATTCTATTCATGTTTGAACCAAACAGTCGGGTAAAAAATCTACAGGGTGACCTTGAATGTGTACTTGCCATTGTGGTTAAAACTGAAAAAAATCTGCAGGGCTTATTCGACATTACATTATCCTCACTACACATTAGCTCCACTACACATCAGCCCCCTCTGCGCCCCTGTGTTGGATTGGCCATATGTAATAATATATTTGAGCCAAACAGTAATCCACTTGAAACTCTTAACACAGAGCCTGCCTTGCTGCCGCCTGCAGATTAAAATTCAAACCAGCTAATACAGTAGATGTGTGAAATGCTCAGACGTGGGTGTAGTGATGTGCTCTGGGAAATCTGCCGCTCTCGTATTTGCATTACACTAAGTAAAACTCGCTGTATTTATATACCATTCTACATTCTACATGTATATATTTAATAACACTTCCTGTAAGTGTATGTATTTATGATTGAATTTGCATATGCAGATATTAGTACTATTTGCTATAAGCATCTGGTAACTCTATTTGCTTTGTAGCACAATTATTCATTGCTTTGGAGCAAAAAAGCAGGTAAAATAGTATTATTGAAGTAAAATGCATAAACTATTTGACTGAATTTGCATTGATCTTACCTCTTTGTATGTGCCTTTGAGTGTGAGGAACATGTAGCCCATGTAGCCAGGGATGAGAGTCATTGAGGAGAGGGCCATGCACCACCCAACACCCTGGCCCCACATCGGGAACACGTAGTCCCCCAAGGTGAGGGGAACCATCTGCACTGCACTAAACAAGAAGACCCCCTGGACAAGAGAGACAAGGAAATACAGTATTTCTCAGCATCGTCTTCATTTTCATGTTTTGACAGTGTAAATTCTAGACATGAACATTATAGCAAAACTGCAGAACAAGCTTTTGGTCTTGGATGCTCTTTGGACAAAACTTTGTGATGTAATATGATGGTGTGGTGAGATAGTAATGCATTTTAAGATTAGAGCACTGACAGTTAATTAAGCCCATTGTCACATCAAGTAAAAGCTATTAAGTAAAAGTAATTAAAGTGCTTTGGGTTTTGTGCACACAACCATCAAGATAAAGTGACAAAGCTTAATTTTGCACATAAAGATTATGCAATCATTCTCAATACGTAGCTTCACCTGAAAGAACAAACACAAGACATGCAACCAAGAGAGGAATCTCATCCCTTAAAAGTTATGCGTTTTCAGTACTTATGTTACATTGTTTAAGTTTTACTTAGTAAACATACTTATTTTAATCCAAACCATGATGTTTTTCCCAAACCTAACTAAATGGTTTTGATGCCTCAACCTAAGGAAGGGCTTTTGTTTGAATTCACAACAAAACCATGTGATTAGAGCAACTGTAGTGGAGCGTCATAGTACGTTAGAAAGCGACGCCAAGGGTCCTTGAACGAGAACGTGTTGGATTAGCCTAACCATTGTCCTTGATAGGGTGTGTTTTCCCCTGTTGCTGTCTGGACACGTGCACATTAACCACAGATAACACTTACAGCCACAATGAGCGGAGTGAAAACAACCCAGCAGGCCTTCCACCACAGACACGGCCTGTAGCCGACCATTTCCTCAATGTTGTCGTAGAATTTGTCCACACCTGGAACCAAAGATGAAATGTCAGGAATACAGTTTAAGTTATAATGTATCATCTCACATGAGTATAGATAGATAGATAGATTTTAGCTCCCAATAATTCAGCAGTGAAAGAGAAACGTTGTGGATGGAGAAAACATCCTGAAGGAGATTACAGAGACATACATTTGGCTCACCGTAAAACCATGAAATTGAGATGCATTCAAAGAACACCAGGAACAGCAGGCACATTCCACTAGCTGAGTAGTAGTCAAATAGCTTGAAAACATAGAGTCCACCCTGTAAATGGAGAGAAGCAGAAAACAAGAGACAAGAAGATAAGACGCATGAAGGTGAAGAGGAAAATGTTTAAGGAGCAATTATAGTGTTGAATGTGCAGGACAGAACTGAATCAGTCAAGTGGAATCGAGGAACCAGCCGGCAGAAGCTGAAGCCCCTTTGCCAACTCTTGCTGACTGTTGGCTCCTTCACTTGTTTATTTTTTAACTTTGGGTTCAAACTGTGTCAAAAATACTGTGTCTTGTATAGCAGTAGTCATTTTGTGCAATCTGCCGCATAGAATATGATTCATGAAACCTTTAATAATGTGGCCTCAATGTGTGAAATCTTCCTCTGATTTAAACTGTTGGACTGACAAACCAACTGTATTATCCTTTGGTCCAGCAGCTGTTAATAACTGAAACCAATGGTTGTGATCTTTTGTTTCATGTTGTTTACAAACTGAAACTGTTGTGAGATGACCTAAATCACTTTGGCCAGGAGCTACAGTCTCAGAGGACATATTACCCTTTGACCTTTTAACTTAGATGCTCGTTGGATTTATTATGATGGCCACTTGGAGAGCTGAGTTAACACTCTGGCAGGTTACTGGGTCAGCTGCCGAGGTCACAGCAATGGTGTCCTGAGGATGCTTACAAGTCTGTGGAAAATGTTTTATTATCCTATGACAGTGCCAAAGTCAGAAATCTAAAATATGAATTAACTAAGGCTTGTTAATGTCTGCAAATTTCAAGTGTTTACTCAGTTGATTAAAGGTGAACATGTTGACATTTTGTTTCTACTGGATTCTGCAAAAATCCCAACAGTCCCAACAGTGTGATTACTTGATAAATTTTAGAATTCGAGACTTAATATGACCCGAATCCGGAAACAGAGATCAACCTTGTCATTAAGTGGGAGGCTTATTCAAGAATAAATAAGAATGTACCTGTGTGATGTTGGACAGTCCAATGATGTAAGAAATAAGGCAGACGATCGCGATGAAGATCTCTCTGCGTTTTCGGAGAACGTGAGGGAATTCATCCACCAGTGCAGTTATGAAGCCTTCCACTGTGCAGAACTGGAAAGATGGCAGAGTCACGTCAAAATAATGCATTCGGTCAATTTCTGAGTTGTAGAACTATGTTATCTATATTACATTATGTATTACTACTGCATGCATTTAGACTGAATGCTAGACTTAAAATTAACAGTTGTGTTAATTTATTTCATTTTGACTTTCATTTGTCAAAGCCTTGCTTGGCAGAAGCTGAAACATTACCACTTTGCTATATCATTATGTCTAATAAGCCACAACTTAGACCATTGTTGGTGGGTTATCTTTACCTGGCTGTCAATTCCCAGCATCAGCAGCATAGAGAAAAAGAGTATGGCCCACAGAGGAGAGATGGGCAGCTGGGTCACAGCCTCAGGATAAGCCAGAAATGCCAGGCCAGGTCCTTAAAAAAGACACATTTCATATTCATTGTGACATTGTGTGCTAAAAATGGGAAAATAAATAATAAAATATCAGTTAAAAAAAAAAGAAATTGGTCAATAAATTTAAAGAAAATGGATGTTATGTCAATTTAAAAAACTTGTCTGCCATTTTTCATATACATACTCAGCCGTAAAGTAGCGTCCTGGAAAGAACAAGTGTGAATGCTGAATGCCAAACATGGGTACTTATAAAGGACAGAGAGTTTTCTCATAATCACATTTTTTCTCTCAAATAAACCCATAAATCAGAACTGACACATGGTGCCAAACTAAAACCCTCTCTTTTTGACTGAAAGAATAACATCTCGCAATTTCAAGGGCAAATTTTTTGCGCAGTCACAAATATCTTTTCTCTGTGCCGATTGTTACTATCGACTTTCAACATTGATTGCAATTACCTGAGGCTGCCACATCAGCGATAGGTCTCTTTGTTACACTGGCCATGAATCCCACGATGGAGAAGATGACTAAGCCAGCGAACATGCTGGTGAAGGAGTTGATGCAGCAGACAATGATAGAATCTCTGTAGGGGAGAGACAAAGCACGAGGCAGCCATTGTCAAACCGATATCAATTCCTTATCAACCCGTCACACATTGTCGAGATGCACCGGGGGAAGGGGGCATCCTGCAATAGCACAGCAGCTGAGTAAATGTATATTGACCTGTTCTTTTAAAATGGCACTTAGTTCCAGCTGTTTCAAAATAGCTGGAACCATAGATGTGAAATGAGTGACCTGCAGACCAGTGTTTATCAGAGAATATGACCAAGGCTACAGTAAACCTGTAGTCTGTGCCTATGAGTGTAAAACAGAATGTAGAGCCAAAATAATGGTAAAACTGATACAGCTGGAACTTGTACTTGTATTGAGCTTTTCTAATCTTGCGACGACTCAAAGTGCTTTAACACTACATGTCATTCACCCATTCACACACATTCATACACTGATGGCTACCATGCATGCAAGGTGCCAACCTGCCCATCAGGACCCTGACTAACCATTCACACCTATCCATGCATTGCCTGTAGGAGCAATTTGGGGTTAAGTGTCTTTCTGGGAAACCGCCAATCCTCTGATTGAAGGACCATTTTGCTCTACCACTGAGCCACAGTCGCCCAGTGATGTGTGAGTGACTGGTGCGAGACACTATGAACAGGTATTGAAAATGCAACATATTATAATGACCTACCTGTATACGTTATTATTGAAACGATTGTAGCTGCCAAGAGCAATCAGAGAGCCTAATCCCAGCCCATAAGAAAAGAAGATCTGAGTGGCAGCATCCAGCCAAACCTATCACAGAGATTAGAAAAAAATAGGTTAAATTAATCAGGTGTAAACACAGAGTTGATGCTAAATAGAGATATTTCCTTAAAAAATTACCAGATTTAATGTAATTGTACTGATGAAATAGCCTTGTTTGTCATTATCTGCCAATTTAACTGGCGGATCAAGCTATATGCACAAAGGCACCTTGGATATTGTAAACCTTTGATGTCAGTGGGAGGAACTGGGAACAATGCTTGTGTCAGGAACTTGTAAGAGCTACGCTGTCTTGTTATACTTGATCCGATCTGACCCACTCTGATCCCATTGCATCCCATCTTGACCTAACTCGGCAAGACCTTGCCATGTCTAATGATGTCTCTCCACACCTCATCTAGCTTCAGCACATGTTCTTCATAAGCTTTAACGATGTGGCGAAGTAATGTAGTCACAATCATTACAGATTAAAAGATAACATCGTCATAAAAATAGAAAAACAATACTATCATATAGGGATTTTCATTAACCCACAACTGGTAAGCTTCAGCCTTTCAGCTAAGTGAGGCCTACTACTACTACTACTACTAAAATTAAGAAAATATGCTCTATATATGTATATATAAAAATATGTATAAGCTTTTTGCTTTGCTGCTCGAGGAAAAATAGTTGGAATACACACAGTTAGATTATTATTATTTTTTATATCTGTGTGCTAATAGACATCCTTTCTCCTATTTTGCTGCCAATGGTCATTAATAGTCATTGATATAACTATCATCAGCCACCTTAAGAAATAGATAAATGTATCCCTGAACAGAAATATGTAATACATCTAGGCCAGAAACAGAGAGGATACCTCAGACTCCTTCAGTTTTTCAAAGTTTGGTGTGACATAGAAGAGAATTCCATCAATTGCACCGGGTAGAGTGACGCCACGGCAAAACAGGATGAACAGCATAAAGTAAGGGTATGTGGCTGAAAAGTACACCACCTGTGGGACACAGAGTAATTGTTAGAAAAACTCAAACTTGTTAAATCACACAGCTAGTGAGCATCATTTAACTTTGAATATTTGTCCTGCAAGGCAATGGAGCTGGAGAAGATGTGAAAACTGCTAATTTGTTCAACTCCTCGTGAACAGTGTTACAGTACTGTGTGGTACCATCCCTCCAGCACAGAGCAGCACAGTGACCTAGTCTGCTATTCCCTGGAGGCGAGATGACCCCAGAACGGTTGGGTTCAGCACACTCTCAGTGTACTATTTCCCTCCTTATCTGAACTAATTTGTGTTATCAAAGTCAACACAGTTCACACCATTCATAAGAAAATAAACTGAAGAAGAAATGAACTAACAGAGATACTGTCATGGACACTCCTTTTATAAAAAACAATGATTAATCTGCCATAAACAACCATCATGCTAAAAAGTGCAAAAGGCTAATCACACATGTTATGGTTTTGTAATTGTGTAGCTTCGTGGGCAGAGCTTTGCTTCACAGAAGTCAAATGTCGGCCTTTGTGTCCCTTTGTGGAAGGTGTTGGTGCTTGTCATACTTAGGGTGCTTTGGATAAAACAGATATTGGATATGTTGAATGTTGTATAGCCTTTTGAAGAGACACGGACCGAGAGCGGTTGGCATGTTGCATGTCACTGTATGGTCTCACTTGAGAACGGATGAAATGTTGCTTTATATCATTTTCAAATATTTCATGACAGTTAACCTTATGAAAACATGGTAAATAGAATTTTAATGTTTGCTCACCCTACACTTTTGAAATAGTATGAAGAAGTTATGTGATCCCTACTTAAGACCAACAATCCTACATGTCATTGTGTCCATTTTACTTGAACATGAAGACGATGCAAATTCAATTCACAACAAATTTCATTATTTCCATTTTGTTTAGTTTCCGTGTTTGTCCTCTACTTACTTTGCCAGTCCAGCTGACCCCCTTCCAGATACAGAAATAGACCAGCACCCATGCAATGGCGAGTGTGATAGCCAGTGGGATCCTGAGCTCCCCAGGCTTCTCCAGACCATCGGTCATCTGGTGCATGTTACGTCTGCAGGGGAGTAAAATGGGCTTAATACAACGCACAAATACATCCTTGATCTCATACATGCAGCATGCATGGGTGCACACACAAATATGCACATACGTGTCTAGATACTCACAGAAAGCCCTCTCCCTGGCTTTCTTTTCTCACCCCTGAAGCTTTTTTAAGGCTTCACAGTCAAAGGGGGTCATGCTTGCATATCTACCAGCATTTGTTTTGCTCTTATAAAAAAACAAAAATCTTGGGTTTGTCTGAGGCCTTTTATATATGCGCACAATTTCCTCCTACAGAATTATCTGAATGGATGGATATTGAGGGATTTGCAAGACTCCAACAGTGATCTTGATTGTGCACAGGAGGGACCATGACCTTAGCTTAAATATGTTCATAACAGAGCAGTATCCTTGTGATCTAAAAAGACTCTTATGTCCAGCTTACTCCCAGAACTCCACCACAGCGCTGGTGAGGTTTTTGGTGTCTGGGAGGCTGTAGTTGGTGTAACAGCTCTCTGTGTTCCAGGAATTGCCACAAGTCTGCCATGGCAGCTCCTGAAAATTAAAGAGAGAAAAATCACACAGACAGCTCTTTTTACTTGAACCACTCTCCCACCGCCGGGTCCCATTCTGTGTGGCTGTCAAGCAGCCAAGACCATGATACTCATTGAGATTTCATGCTTTTCTTGGAGGAGTGAATGCCTCATCGCCAAATGCATTTATCAATACCTTGTGTAAGGCGCTAATTATGTGGGAAAGGAAGTAATAAATGTCATACTCTGTTAAGAGCTGTTCACCCCTATATAAGAGCTCCTGGCAAAAAATATCCTGCCACATAACTTCAAGGGTTATTACTATGTAAAAAATACAACCTGGAAAAGAAAAACTACATAAAGTCTGTGTTTTGTTGCAATTTAAAGGGGCACTTGTGTTGTGAAATGTTTTTCAGAAGGAATCAAGGAAACTATCTACTATAACTACCTTATCTCCTCTACAATTTCAAGGTATTCAAGCATTATTATATTGCTTTATTAGGAAACCACATGCATATACAAATGAAATACTCACAGTGGTGAAGGAGTTGTACAGATAGTAAATAGCCCAGGAAATGATTACAATGTAATAGATATTTAACCAGAAGGACAGAACAGCAGCAGCCATACCAACACCTGAAACAACGGGAGCATACAGGCATGTTAAATTGTGTCAAAAGATTTGTGTTGACATGAAATGGGAATAGAAATATATGTAGGATTTTTTTTTTAAGTATTTGTCTTTTCCTAGGAATAAACTTTGGCCCTCTGTTTCACGATTACAAAGAAATAGTGACGGGCTTTGTCTGTTAATCAACCTGGCAGCTAACATAAAGAGTATATAAGGCCTTAAAGATACCGTAAAAGTGTATTTTACCTTTGAAAACGGGGGCCAGCTTCCACACTCCAAGTCCTCCAATAGAAGTGTACTGACCAAGAGCCGTCTCCAAAAAGAACAGAGGCATGCCAGCAAATATGAGGGTCAAAAAGTATGGAATCAAGAAGGCCCCTGAATGGTGAAAGATAAAGGTGTGTAAGTGAACGTGAATCATAAACTAGTAACACATTCACTCATCATAATCCAGATAAGATATTTGGTAAAAGGGGTATTGCACTGCGCCCCTGATGCAGTGTTTCGCTTGTGCGCAATTGCGCACGGCTTAAATGTGGATACAATTTATCTTTATTTTATTAAAAACCTCCGGAAGCAAACTGGTAGGTTTTGATGTCGAGATCTTTGCATTCCTTTTAGTGTATGGATAAATGGAAAATTGCCAAGAAAGTCCTCATTACCTCCTCCGTTTTTTCCACATAAATAAGGAAATCTCCAGACATTTCCGAGTCCGATTGCGTATCCGACACAAGAGAGAAGAAAGTCAAATCTTCCACCCCACGTTTCTCTATCGGGTAGCTCATTTTTCGTCTTCTGCACTTTCACCACCAAGGTTTTGGGTTTGTCGTTTGGCGTGGTGGGCGCGTCATTCACCGTCTCCGTTAAGACGTGTCCGTCCGATGCTTTGGTGCCGTTGGTGGCCATGGTCACTGTGAGTGTCGGATAGTCCTGACCAGTGGAGAAGAGGGGGTTTCAGCACCGGTCCAGGCAAACAGCAGCTTCTCCGTCCTGTACACCCAGCTCCCAGAAAACTGCCGAGTAGAGAGGAATAATCGTTCTAATGAGAGCGATCAGGAGCACCTTAGCACCGGTCCAGTTCCCTGAAAACATAATTATGTTCACATATAAATATCAAATATTTATGAAAAAAATACAGAAAAGACACATCATAAAAAAAATAGTGATTCTGATTTTCATTTCAATGAAACTGGAATCATATTCCCAATTAACTGAATTTTACTTTTTGTATGTGTGTGTGGGGTAATTAAAGATTAATTAAAGATATGCTTATCAATGTGGCCATGCTTAAGAAGAAGTGTTATGTTACTGGTTAAATAATTGTCCACGATTCTAATTCCATGACATTTCTTCAGGGGTGGATAGAAAAAAATGTGCCCCACGATCCGTGAACCCCACGGGATCAAATAAAGACTTCTCATGCAATAAAAATCACTTTTAATTGCCTGCAGTGAATGCATGTTAGCAGAAATTTAGAGCCTGCTCTTGTCCTTGAGTCATTATGCTCTAAATTCAATGGCCCACTTCCTACTGCTCCGGTACAAGAGAAGAGCAATTAAACACATTTAGGAGTCAGGCGCGACGACAATGTCTAATGAATCACCTGGAGAGGCTCATAAATCACTGCAGTTTTTTAATAGACATTTTCATCAAATATCTGCGGGACAGAGTTAAATATATATATATATATATATATATATATATATATTGTATTTACTTGTTAAACTGCAGTAATGCAAATAATATCTTTACCCGTAAAGGCACATGATTTTAGCAAGGTTCTGCTTTTACGTTATTCATTTCTATGTATTTGTACTTTTAAAATGTAAAATAAACATCTGCTCAATTGAACAAATGAAACATAGGGCGCGCTCTCTGCGCTCTTCACCAACTCGCGTGCGTAATGGTGAAAGGCATTAGGCTGTGAGGCAACACGGTTTCAAATCATTTGATGTTTTAAATAGTAAGCATTTTACATCCAATCTGTTAATAATATTTCAGATTCATGTAACGTTTGACTTCAAAGAGACGCACACCCTCAAGACAAAGACAAATTGAAATCAAGTGAAGTAAGAATTATGTGCAGTTCCCCCCCACATATCGCACATTTACATTCGACAGATTTAAAATACTTGGCTGCATGATTGAAGGATCACATTCGCTAATGACTCCTGAGATGAGTATCTTGCGTCGCCAGTAAGTGCAGTCGCACATCCGTGCACATTTTTAAATTCCGCGCATCCGCATATTCCAAATTCCTCAATGATCATCGCTTGTAATAAGTATGTCACCTATATATTCCTGCTTTATATACATGCATGCATACTGTGAAACAGAATACTTACAATGAATTCCTTTGCTTTTCCAGATTGTTTCCCCGATGGGAAAATCCGAATTTTAAAAAGTTACTTCCTTGCACTTCTATACAACAAAACCAAGGAGAAAACTTTGCATCCGACGAAAGTGGGCAAATATATGATCCTGAGAGGGAAGGTTGGCGAACAAACGCGTCTTTTAGAGCGAGGTGCTGTCCTGGAAGGAGTGGTGCTGAAAGAGAGGAGGGAAGAGAAGACGGGGAAGGGAGCTGCCGCCGTCTGAGTTGAAGCGAGCAGGGACGTAACATGGAGCGCAGGATCCTCACTCTCATCTACATAGCGTCAATGTCACCTCAAAGTCGACCCTCCCCAACTCCAACATGTCCACCACTGAAATGGCAGCGGGTTTGAGAGAGGAGCATCCTCTTGTCTCAAGGTTTTATATCCTTACTCCTGCTGCTTTTTTTTCTTTTTTCTTTTTTTATACGTCAGCAAGTTTTCTCTCTCTCTCTCTCTCTCTCTCTCTCTCTCTCTCTCTGTCTCTCTCCCTCATTTATCCTTCCAGTCTCACTCAAGGGCCAGTTGATGCTAACTAAGCAACTTCATAAATAGATTCCATCAAGTTGCCATAAGTAACACAAATGCACACTTAAGTGACACATACTCAGTTTTTATTTTCTAAACCAATCAACTTTTGGGTGGTGAACATGAAACAGTTTGTGCAGAAAGGCCAGGTTATGGGTACACATACAAAGTGTAATGTTGCACCAGAAGCAGCAGTCATTCCAAAGTAGCAGATTTTGAGAAAGATGCCAATGGCTGCTTTAGCTCCTGGCAAAACATGATAAGAGGGTCCCAGCCAATACAGGGAGTCAGGGTGTGTGAGATAAATTGAAAACTGTGCTTATAATCTTCTTAGCCAGCTGTCTTCCAAAAGGAAATACCCTTGTGGAACATCCCAAATGAGCAGTCTTAATGCAGACTTTAACTCCCACATCGAGATAAATTATTAGGGTCTCACTGGGCGATTAGACTCTCGCAGGGTTTAACAGTTAAAGTTTGAGTTGGAAAAATGAGTAAGGATTTAACTAGTGTTAATAGTAAAAGAAAATCTACAACAGGCTTTGGGAATGAGAAACGTCTGACTAAAAACTGGGATTGTGATTCGTTTCTCCCGTATTTCAAGTTTGTTGTAAAGCTGTCAGGTGTCGTAATATCTCGGTCTCAAAGCAGCTTCATTTTAATGTCAAGTGGATATGCAATGGCATGGCTTGTGTATCAAAAACAATTCAGACATTTTTATATTCTCCCATTCGTTTGATTATATTCAAATGTTATACAGTAGTCCTTGTCCCACACAATCCCGTGCTCATCTGCACTCATCTGCCCAAATATTTCCCTTCCATCTTTTGTTCTTTTTGTCTCCGTCCGCCATGCTGTAGGCTGTGCGACGCTGATACAGCCACACCACTGAGGGGGAAGGAAAAAACACCCAGATGGTGAACCAATGAGGGGGTGAGCTAACCTTCTAATGATATGAAACTAAATGTAACATTTTGAATCCCAACTGGCTGATTGGCCTGCAGGCTGTAGCACCTCAGATGTGCAAAAAGCCTCCCGTTAGCCTGCAGCTCTCGCACAAGGGGATTTCAAAATGCCTCAGTGATGAGAGCTGGTGGAGCTTCGCTTGTGGCCCCGGCCCCACCTGATGGTGAGACCGTGTGCAGTGGAGCATGTAATTACAGAAGGAGGTGGTAGTAATAGAGAGTAGAGTACAGGCAAACACACAGGCAGACAGCTGGCCCCCTGTCAGTTTCACCGCACAGACATAGGGGACAAAAGTGATGTTGTGAAACTGCAGATTATTGCTCATGTGAGAAAAACAAAATGGTGATGTAGATGATTATGACAGTGATAATGATGACAGATACATTATATAATGCAAGCATATTTACAGAGCCTTATGTTGCCTCTCACTTTTCGTATTTCTATGAGGCTTTGCATACATGTTGAGGCTCTTTATGTGCGTTGTAAATAATATGACTATGAATAACACTATCCCAAGTATACCTCTTAGAAAACTGCAACGAGCAGGATTTGAGTCTGTGTGAAGTATTTGTATCTTGATAAACTGAAATGACTTCTACTGGATTAACGTACATAGCTATGAGGAGAGTCTAAAGCCGAAAATGCTCACAATGAATGTGATAACATGCTGCGTGTAGAAATAATCTTGACTATATTCACCATCTTATCTTACCATTCTAGCATGCAATAATTTGCTAATTGCAATAAACACAAAGCACATACTGGCATTCATTTTTTTTAGGTATTTGGTCATAAACCAAAGTATTAAGGGATCACCAAAGTGTTTACATTTAATACTGAGAGGGGCATTCAAACGTCTACCAAATTTCATCCATGTAATATTAGATTGTCAACCTCATGGCGGCGCTAGAGGAAGAATTAGGGGATCACTAAAGTCATAATGATTCATCCTCTGGAGACCATGGATGTGGGTGCCAAATTTCATGGCAATCCATGCAAAAAATTTTGATATGTTTCAGTTTAGACCAAAGTAGTAGACCAACATTGCTGGGCCCACACCCATGACAAGGCCATAGCTAAAAATTAAAACTATCTAAAAAACACAACTACACTGTTGTACAAACACACACAGACCAAATAAAACGTTCTTGAAAAAGGTGACATTCAAGAACAGCGAATAAAAGCATATGATTGAAATATTAATCCATACTTTTCTTGGGACAGTGGCTTTAACTTTTTGCTACTTGGCAACACATTGACCTTTTCACATAGACTGCATGAATCGTCTGCCGTCCCTTTCCAAGTCAGTTTCAGTGTTTGCCAATTAAAGTGTGTTTTAGCATCTCAAATAGCGAGTTTAAACTAACTTTTTTTTTTTTACGTTGTATATTGGCTTAGCACTCCAGAGTTTATGGAAATCAATGAGCATGTTTGGGCATATGAAAGAGAGATAAAGACACAGAGGTAAACGGAACAACACACCAACAAACAAACAAACAAACAAACATACAGACAGCCCTGTACTGTAGCTTTTCCATGTCTCTTAATCCTAAAAGCCTCTGTTCTTTTCGGGTGGTGGGGAGAGGGAGGGACTGTTGTCAGGACCAGTTATGTGGAACACTGCAGGCCCATAGAATGTGTCTGGCTCTTCATTGGTAAGTCAGTCAGGTAGGACGCTGCTAGGCCTCTCCAGAAGATCCTCGGTGCAACGTTTCCGCTCACAGTGAAAAGATGGAGACAAAGTGATGTGTCTGTTGCTGGGTGATTCACAAAAAGAACCCAGGGTGCCTTTCTAAAAAAAGAGAGGATGGAAACACAGCGGCAAAGTAAAACAAATACTGGCCTCCCTCCATGCCTCCCTCCCTCTTCTCACAGCCGGGCAGGAATGTAGAAGTCCTCGAGAGAGAGAGAGAGAGAGAGAGAGAGAGAGTATGGAGGGAAAGTGAAGCCAAAATGTGCCAGCACAGCCAGACTTGAATGTAGCAACATCTTTAAGAACTGCATTGTAACATAAATGTGAAGATTCAAATACTCACTGAATCTGAAATACCAGAATGAGGGACAACTCTAAATTAAAAAAGCAGTTGACAGTGAATGCATCTCCTTCACATTCATTCAAAGTCTTTCCCTAAATTAATGTCAGTGAAGTGTCAAGCTAGTAGAGAAATGTTCAGACACTGATGAGGCATTCTGAACATGCACATGATGTTTTGTCTGTAAATGTACTGTGACATTGTTTTGACCCCTGTCATGATGTATTATAATATCAGCAACACAGGTTGCAAAAGGTTCCCAAGGTGAAGGCATGAATATGCAACATGGCATTTTAAGTGATAAAATATACATAAAGAAAGAAGCGCTTGTTTTCAATGACTGTTTACAGAGCTGGTGTATGTCATGTTGACTACGATGTGTCATTATGTGTGTGTATATGAGAATAATTAGTCATTAAAGCTGCATTATCAAACCTGCCACAGGTTAAGCAGGTAAGTTCCTTCTTTCACACGACATAATAACAATATCTGGAGTTAAACTAAAACATGGAAAAAATGTGCCAAGAATATGTTACCTTTCCATCTCACAATTGTGGAGGTATTTAAATCAGGACATACGTGGTGGGCCGACCATCATTGCTACCCCAAGAGTCACCCACTAGGATTGTCAAACATTACTGACACAATACTCGCAGCAATCCATCCATTAATTCTAACTAAAAAAAACAGGAATGTCAACCTAATGCACTTGAGTAAAAGTCAGGAATCACTCAAATCAGAAGACTTTATCTTTATGAACGTTTTTTCTATTTAAAGAGGCTCAGTATGTAACCACGTCTGTGTCACTAATTTGCTTTTATTCATGCCCAAGAGAAAGAGCTTTTGAATGAATAAATTAGTCATTAAAATGGTAATTAAAAACGATTTACATATTTGTTTACTCATTACAACCTCTCTCACTGTTGCTTGGAGACACTGAGACAAAGCATCAATCTTGGATGTTTGAATGAATTCAACATAAACCTTCATAGACCCCGACATTGTGTGGGTTACCATACAATGAGAGCCAGTCTGAGTAGGTGGTAGCCTTTTTAGCTTGCTGCATTGTAACATTCACATTTCTTGCCTCAGTGCCATTTACTATTGTTCGTATGCCTTTTGAAACCCTGTATTATTTGTAGGCTCCATTGTTTTGCTGCCACAGATCAAATAAATACCATTATTCCGAGGAATAACATTTCTGAAATGCAGAAATCTTCATCGGACAAATGGTTTGAAGTTGGTCGGAACAGGAAGTCATCCCAACTTCAGGACGGATGTGGAAGAGGAAGTACATTAAAGTACGGTGTTTCCAGCATGAATTAAAATCCTTAAGGTTCCTCTTGACATTTAAATAATATGACTCGACTGCTTTCAATAATAGATGACCAACATACTGTATATTTCCAATTTAAAGAGTATTGCACTTAGTCTATGCTGATTTTCCACCAGGTTATGTCGCCAAAGTCCAACTAATTTGAACTTTGACCCTAAATGTGTGTACCTCCACAACGTGCGTCCAGCGGGACTCTTGCATTGACAGGAGGTGGAACAAACAATTTCTGTAATTAAACAACATTGGTTTAATTACATTCCTTTTCTGTCAAATGGTTTGTTGTGAAATAGAGATAGAGGTCCAACAACCGCTTGGAAACCAAACAAGTCTCCACCAGCTGAATCTTTTTAAATCTAGTCTGTGACATTTGGTAACTTGAACAACTACAAAAGTTTTTTTTCCCAGGAAACTGCTGTGGAAGCATTTTTCCTGCTGTGTTAACTATCTGTTCAGAGGACTGTACTGTGCGTTGTTTATGATCTGCTAACATGTACATCTTCTGACACACTCACGCCATCACAGTACATGATGGAACTGTTACATCATCATGCAGTTGTGCCCTTTACCCCACATCATGATCTTACTACTACTGTATAATAATCTTGATGTCATTAAAGGCACTCTGATGTGCCTAGTTGGTTTGCTGCTGCTGTGGTGAAAATCTTTTCTGAAATCAACATTTTGATTAATCTGAGAGATTAAAATCTGCATCCATCACTGTAACAAAAACATGGACAAAATGATGGTTTCATTTGATTTGTCTCACATTATAATATTGGTAATTAAAAAATAATAAACAAAAGAAATTAAAAGTAAATGAAAGTGAAAAAAGCAAAGTAGAAACAAAAATACATCGTAATGAAAATAATACAAGAAGCACCCATTCTCTTGCTGGTCATCGTTCACATTATTCAGTCACATCTGCTCACTAGAAATTAAAATAAAATAATACATGAAAACATGAATACATTATTGATCTAAAATAAGGATACAGCTCGATGTGAAAATATTGATCTGTGTCAGATATGGTTGAAAGCACGGGAAGAATAATTGATCAAAACAAAATGCTCTTCTTTTTATCCAAAGGGCCAGTGGGTTGTGTTATGGGAATATCAATACACTTTGGCCCCTGGTTATACTATAATGTATTGCAGGGAACATTTTTCTTGCCTGTGCACCTGTATTAATGTTCCACATCATTCTGCTGCTTTATACAACATCTGAGCAGAGCAGAGTGTGGGGGCTTTAGATGCTGGATGACTGAGTTTGATCGGGTTGATTAGCTGCCGAAGCTACAGAAATATGAATCATAGGATGGACAAGCTTGCTGGTCCCAGAAAGGACACAGTGGTTGGAGACATAACTGGGATTTTCCTCTCAAATGCCATGTGTTTGTAACAAAGGCTCGGCAGGGGAAATGAATGGAATTGGAAGATGTATCCTTTCTATGGGTTTCAACTCTGTTCCCAAAACCATTTTTATGGGTTGTTAACCCTAGTCAAGGTAATTGAGGCATACAAACTGTGATCCATGAGTCAAGGCTGATATTTAGTCTTAGATGGCTTTCAGAGAATCTGCATCCGCCACCACCTGCACCCTCAAACTCATGGCTGACTGATGTTGCCGCCGCAGAGGATGGATGAAAGAGAGGAGACTGTGGTTGCTCTTATCCTTTTTTCCAATGATTTTGTTTTTTGCTCCTGGGCAGATTACAGAAACTTTAATGTGAGACAGTTGCTGAAGATGTTCACTGAATTCCACCATTGAATTTAGGTCAAGGGTGAAAAGCTTTTTGGGCAAAACATAAGAATCAATAACATTTTGAAAAATAGATCAGTTCAATCCACATGACAGTTTAACTGCAAATCCCTGCTGTGATAAATTAAATATTCACTCATGTGTTACTAAGCAACAGAGCTGTGGGCTGTTTGGTTGGTCGGTCTTCGCCGTTTGACCACATCTGTCTGACCCGCTTTGAAGACAATTAGGTTATTTAAGAGGCAAGGTGGGCATCAGACTGTGGAGATGGGATCAAATGACTCTCCCCTTAATCATTCTTTAACCATTTACTCCTCTATTGTTTCATTTTTGTAGACAACAACACTGTTGTGAGCAATCGTGTCTTCCTCATAAATTAATTCTCAATTCAAAACTAATATTTTATGTTAATCGTTTCTGTTCCTCCTTATAGGAAAACAGAAAGGTGCTGTGGACCAGTGATCCATTTGTTTCCTTGTCGCTACTCATGTTACTAGGAATAGAGAAAAGGCTGCTTGCTCCATAATTTTGCAGGGTTATTGACTTCTGCATTCATACAATGAACGCTTAGCATGTTGGAAAAGATCAATACAGTGTTTAACACCCTCATATAGCTCTCTAATTGATAGCATTGATTGCCATTGAGAGTGGAGATGGTTTCACAGACATGTTGTTTGCAAATGCTTCATCTACATCAGCATGATACTGTTGATGAAGAGCAAATATTTCAGTCAGAGGAACATGGCTGGGTTCCTTCATTGCAAAGAGAAAAGCCACCTTACAACAAAAGAGTCATGATGGGCACAAAGGCATCTTGTTGAACCGCCATACAAGTTATAATTCCCTCTTCGTTCAGTATTTTTCCCTCTTTGGGGTGGATTGATCTATTGATGGATGGTGGAGATTGTATGTCTCTGCCTTAATAGACATCCTCACATGGTCATCAGTTATGCATCTGTCTAGAATCTCCACACTTTAATTATCATCATTATCAATCATAGGCGGACAGAGACAAACTGTCACACTAAGGACAGTGATTTTCTCCTGCAAAGCTATACACCACTACAATCCTCTATCCTAAATACAAATGTGGCAGTCCGTGCACTGTGTCCGTACATGCAAAGATCCCTTAAAAGACAAATGAGTCTTTCTTTAAAGAGCTGCTTTAGACTCAACCACCACTTCAACAAAAACAAGAATACAAAATCAGACAGTCCAGCAATCATTGCACCATTAAATGACCGTTGTGTAAACGTCTTTCTCAGGCGTTTGGTTCAAAGGAAGTTCCTTTAGCCAGCCGTCCTCCCTGAACATTCCAGCGTCAAAGTGCCTAAATATGTTCTTAGCATAATCAATGGGTCTTTTAAGCTATTCTGTGAAGGTTTACGCATGCAAAACATTCTGAAGTGTGATTTACTAACTCAAAAGAGCGGAATTAGAAGAAAGATACTCTTCCGAGGTTTTACGGGGTAAAAGTTTCATGAAATTTATACGATATGATTCATACAATGGTGGTAGCTACTTAAAGTTCTCAAAAATATGTATATTATCTCTTCTTTAACCTTGATGTCAGCTTGATGTCTGCTATTTATTTTCCAAAAGAGAAAATACATATCCACAGTTGTGCTCACATTAAGAGTAAGACAACAGTGAGTTAACCAGTCTGACTGACAATACTGTAGTGAGTGTGTTCTCTTGCTTTAGCATGGGTGTAAATAACTGTATCATCTGCATACATCTGTATGTGGAGATCTGGGAAAATCAAGGTCTGGTCATTAATATATACAGTAAGCTTGATAGAATTGGCCAAAGGATTGATTTCGGTGGAACTTCTATCATACAGCAGAGAAAGATGAGGATGTGTCATTTGTTCTGCACTGTTGTCTTTAGTTTAGTTATGACTCCATCACCGTTAATGCATTAGTAGAACAAATGTAACCTTAACTCTGGATAAAATAACATTATGACCAACCATATCAAATGCTTTTTTTAAATCAAGGAAAACAACATTTGTTTCCTAAATCCAAAATGCACAGAATGCGATTGGTAAGTGGCCATGGTTATTATTATTATTATTATTATTATTATTATTATTATTATTATTGTTATTATTATTATTATTATTAGTAGTAGTAGTAGTAGTAGTAGTAGTAGTAGTAGTAGTAGTAGTAGTAGTAGTAGTATTGCAATTATTAGTATCCTGGAGTAATAGTAAACTGTGGTTATCTTGAGGTGGAGCTGTCCACTCCACTATGGTGCTGAAAGCTATTCACAAGCAGAAGCTTGAACCTTAGTGTAATAAGTAGCTATTATTTACTCTGCTGTTTGAAAATGCCTTATTATAACTATGCTGTGTAGAAATGGATCATGTCTTTCAACATGTTACCAGTTGAAAGGAAGATTATAGAAGATCATCAAACATATATCCTGTGGAAACACAGATGTGTTTTTAATTGCCCTAATGACTCTAGGTATCCACTGTCAGTTCCAATCATTGGACATTTTTGTCTAATAATGTTCTGAAATGAATATGAGTTTAGAAAGCGGTTAAAACTGGAGACCAAGAAGTTTCAAATCCCTCAGTGATGTATTTCATACATACAAGGCTTTGTTCGGTCTTAATTTACTATTATTTCCCTGAGTGGGTGTCCATTATGAGGCCAATGAGTGGTGGATTGGCACCAATCATCCATGTGGCAATCCATTCAGTCGTTACCATAGAAACGGCCCGGGTGAATAGGGGATAAGTAGGGGCGCATGGAGAGATTGCTGACACCTGCTCTCCTCCATTTCCTACTCCCACACACACATACTGTAAAATTCCTCACAAACATATAAACATGATGTAACTGTGAAGATATGCACACAATCAGAAAGTATATTTAAGGCCTCGTCAGTAAGAATGTTCTCATTACAAGCAATGTGAAACATCAGCAGATTTTATCTGATTCTGCAAGTCGTAAGGACTTTGTCCACTTTTATTCTTTACACTTCACTAACCCAAAACCGTGAAAATGTGTCCCTATTCTCAGAGCAAAGCTTAGTTAATATTTGATTATATATTAATCCTTTCAAACAAGATGATTAAAAAAAGAAATGGAGGGATACAAATTCACAGGAAATGTGTCTGTTAAGTTTAGTTATGTGAAATAAAAAATAGTTTCTGCAGTATATTATGAGCTACAATTAAGTTTTGGTCAAAACAGCAACAAAAGTAAAACGACTCAAAACAAAAACACAAACAATATACCGCACACATATATCGTTCCCTTTTACTGTCCTACATAAAAGGCACGCTGAGACAGTGATTCCCTGCTCTGTCAGTGGCCTACAATCAACACATTTAGCTTATTTATTGTATAACAGAATGTATCGTGTAAGTGCAGTGGAGAATGTCCAGGAATGCTGACATTGTGGTCCCTAGGGACACCGTCATAGTACTCTTCAGTCGCATGTCCGACACACCGTTCCGTTGGTGGACACGCTGTTGCCAGGATGTTAAATAATCCATAATTCAAAACACCGTGGTAAATCATCCTCCATGGATCTCATCTTATTCTTGAGCATGTGTAGCATAGTGAAATGTGGAAGCACACGCAAACACATACTTCAACATCAGGTGGATCGGGTCCTCAAAAGGAGACAGGAACTGTATTCAGGATAATGCATAATAGCATATCACAGTCAAATGTTGAAACTCAATGTGACCTTAGCATACTCGTCTCTTTTTGATTTGTCTAATAAAACAATCCTGTCGGAAAGGAAGCTCTGAGTCCTCCCTGGAGGAGTTAGTGGAGTGTAGGAGGTGTGTGATTGGATCATTACACGGCCAATTATGCTGAACTAACCTACACCCTTCTGAACTACTCCTTGTCCAGCTAGACTTACACGGCAACAGATTAAAGGTGTGGAGTATTGCACAAGAAAAGAGGGTAGCACTTTATAATAAGTACACAATTCTTAGCATCAGTAAAGTATGAGTAAACAATGAATTCCTCATTTATAAAGCATTATCCCAACATGAATACTCATTAGTAACTCATTCATAAACACAGTTATAAATGTTTCATTCTTGATTAATAAGTTATGGCTTCATACTTTATAAATGATGAATGCCCCATTTGTAAATGAAGTATTCATGACTTATAGATGATTAATAAGATCATTTGTAAAGTGTTAGTAAATGATAAAAAAAATGCTGCAATTCATGATGAAATCAGGTAGTTACTACTCGTTAGTTAAGCATGTTTTGTGACTTAATCTAAAGTGTAGACTATTTATGCTTTCCAAAGCATTAATAAATGTCATGATGAATTCAGTAGTTACTACTATTAGTTAAGGATGTTCTGTGACTTAATCTAAAGTGTGAACTATTTATGCTTTACAAAGCATTAATACATGTTGTTTATTCATGCTTTACTAATGCTAAAAAGTGTGTACTTATTATAAAGTGCTACCGGAAAAAGAAATGCCTTAAAAGCTACTTTTTGCATTCACATTTTTGTATATGCCATTTTGAAAAGAGCAAAAGTAATGGGTACAAAATATTCAATATTGCAAGAGAAAGGTCCCTTCCAGCATAGGGTATGGAGAGAGAGCATGTTTTGTAATTCATAAACATGCATGCTCTCTTTAGGAAACATTAATTCATTTAGACTATCTCATACCTACTTTCCCATAAAAGTTACTTTATTGCATCACAGCAGCATGTGTTGTGTCTAAATTCTGAAAAAGTCCAGATAGAATTGGGCGGATGTTTTAATTTAGGAGTCTTCTAGCTCCATGTGTATGTGCATTTTTAGCAGGCAACAATGGTAGTTATATGGCAAACCTCAGAAACATTGAAACCAGCGTGGACTGCCAACAGGTGTCACTTTGAACGGTATAAAGATCCAGTACAGTAAAATATCTGAGCTACAGGATTAGATTATAAGTGGTGTCATATATAACACATGTTCCAACTCTGCATGAAGAAGCCATTTTAGTATCTCCTTCAAGTGATGGGATCGAATTAAAATCAAATATGCATGCAGAGGAAGACTTGGTTGAAGAAATGGTTAAAAAAAATACAAATACAAATGAAATGTACTGCCGTAGAAATGCAAGATTATTGTTCTCGGCTCACTACAGGGGACTACAATGTTAACCGTTAGAACTTCACAAGCTCTGATAACACAAAATGTAACTGAAGCAAACTAAATCAATATTAATATAGGCAGTGGCAGTTGTGGCAAAGCTCACTCATGATACTCTGTACCAGTTGAATGTTGTTAATTTATATTAATCACATTTCATAGTGTATTTGTTAAATGTACTTTGCACTAATTTCAATCAATCACTTTAGTTGCCCCTAAAGGTCAATATGTGATTGGACACAATACATGATCGTTATTGTATATCATTTGCTTTGTCTTAACATCTGTTGTATGCACATGCATTATAATAATAATAATAATCTAAATAATTTTGTTTTAAAATAAAATACAGTTGAAAAGAAAAATATTCTGCTGTACTAATTAGCATACAAGTATAATTAGCTTGAAAGCCCTTCAGGTTTTAGCAACCATGAGACAATGAAAGCTGACAGACTTTAGTCTGCCAAACAACATAAAGCATTTGATGGAGCAAACCAAATTAAAAAATAACCCCCCAAAACCAGTAACAACAATAGGGTTATTGCCATAAGAACATTCCTATAAAACATAATCTAGGCCTGTTTCAGCAGCCCAGGAGGAGCTGGAGGAGCAGCGGCTCTGTTTTAGCCTCCTTCTTTATATCAGACACAGCCTTGTTGCACTGTCTCTCCGCCTTTCTGCTTTACTCCTCTCCCCCAAACTCAGACGTTGCCCCAGCTCTTGCCCTTCAATTCAAACATTTGCTTTAACTATCTCCTTCATTCTAGTAGCCTATCTTCAAATGTGATGTCAAGTGTTTCACTCAGTCTACATGCCCCTGACTGAAGCCTTGATTGATACTTCACCTTAGAGAGCCTCAGCCCTTCGATATACTGCCCATCTTACAGAGTGGAAGTCAGTGCTCTTCAATCCAAAACCATTCTTTAACCACAAAATACCTGCTACTGTAGTTTACCTAAATGCAACATTTTTCCCTTTCAATTTTCTTTATTTGGTTCTTTTATTAGATGTTAGTTAAACAAGTTTTGCGGCAGTAAAAACTTGTTAAAAAACAGTAAATCTCAGTAAAAAACAGCATATGCAGTGCACTGCATTGTTTTGTAATTCCGTATTTGTGAGGGAAATTGTAAATTAACTCAATCTTTTCATGTCCATATCAAAGTCAAAGTCAGTTTTATTTGTCACTTCTTCCATTTGTGCAAACATACAGAAGATCTGAAATTGTTTTTCTCTTCTGTTCTGTGGATAGTGCAAAAACAGTTAAAAGTTCAAAAATAGAACAACATTTAGAGCAACATATAAACAACATAAATGAAACAACATAAATAAGCAAAATTTATAAGTTTAGTATAAGCAAACTATATCATATGAAACAGTGAGACGAGAGTCATCGTCAAAAAGCTAGCGCTTGGATTTTCAGTAGGTTTTATTCTTATCAGGGATTTAATAACCGTGAGTCTGTGATCAAAGATGATCAGTTATAATAGCCTGAGGGCAAAAAGAGATGACACACAGATAAAATATAATTGGCGTGAAACTTTTTTTCTTCAAACACAGTCTTTCTGCCCTATTTCAGTTTTTACGATATGGATATATTCAAATTAATTAATACTTTCAAAGCCCATGTCGGCCACAAGACATATGCTTACAGAATGCATTCTTGAATTTATTAATTTTATAGAGCAAATTGAATGATGAAAAAATACTGTTCTTAAAAACAATAAAGAAATTGAGTTTTATCATTCCTTTCTATTTACCAAACCGCTTGTCCCATTTAGGGTCACGGGGCCGCTGGAGCCGATCCCAGCTGACATTGGGTGTAGGCAGGGTACAAAGGTTGCCAGTTTATCGCAGAGCAAGGTTCATCATCAGTATAGTTAATAAAGTGGTCACTTTTTGAGTTCGTCACTCAAAGATTTTTAGGAGCACCCATCTGGTATCCTAATTTTTTAACAAACGTTAATGCTAATAATTACCAGCAACAGTGTCTTAAAAACAGACAAAGGAGCAATGATCTTCTCTGAATGATGACATGGTATATTAAGACTCATTTTAGCTCTTTGGCAAACAGATGTTGCATTGAGCCGCTTTCTTCACATCAGTTTCAAAAGACAAAGATCTTTGTCATCACCGGTGAAATCTATTTCCTTCTACTGCTGTATCTTTTGGCTGTCTTGATGAAAAGACAGGCATTTCTGCGTATCGTGTTTCTAAATAGACATTTAGTATGAGGAGCAGATGTGTTGTGACATGCCTCTCTGGATGGCTGTCTGTTTGGCTAACTTGTGATGTAGACTGGCAATGACAAGGGAAAAAGGTTCCAGCGGGCGTTTTGTGGCTGAACCACCTGCTGAAGCAGAGCACACATGAGGACCTAACCTTGCCTGAAGAACCTAACCAACAGGCTTGTGAACGGGCACTGCTAGATTAAGTACAATATATTGTGTCCATTATCTATATCCGCTGGGGCCTTTTCCAGCTGACATTGGTCGTGTTTACCCTGAACATGTTGCCAGTCTATCACAGGGTTTACACATCAAGACAACCATTCTGTCAACCAATGCCCCTTGCCAGCTGGTGCTTTTGACGCTCAACCTATTCATGGTGTCTTGTACAAACCTGCACTCTTGTACTTCCCAATTTATTATAGTATTGCTATTGGTAGTTGTACTCTTGAGGAGGATCACTATAGATACTGAAAAAGAAGAGGATATCTACGCCCATTTTACATGTGTTGTCCTCAGTACGAAGATGTAATACATGGTAAAGGAAAGAGAGAAAAGCAGTATTATATGGAGTGAAAAGAGGATTGCAAAATATATTTGAGCATGGAACATGAAAGACAAACTAAAACTAACATAGCTCAGGAAGAGATACAGGGACAACACTAAACAGAGGGAAACAGAATAGGAGTAAGGGTTGGAGGGGGATCTGCCAGTTGAGAATTAATAACAGCCCGGCGCTGCTGCTGGCTTAACTATTGCATGTCTTCATCACTGAAAGGTTACCATGAACAGTACTGACAGTTCTGCCTACTAGGCTCTGACTGGAGTTCTTTCGTCGTGGCTAAAGAAGGAGGAGAGATGGAGAGGAAATAAAGAGCAAGTAAAAGAAGGGAAACAAACAGAAGAGGTCAGAAAAGAGAAAGGAGCATATTTAAGTTGGTGGAAAGATAAGAGTGAAGGGGATAAGGAAATCTGGAGGAAAAACAAAGGAAAGAGAGGGAGTGAGTCAAAGGGAGTCAAGGGAGAGTAACATGTAGACCTTAAATGAACACAGATGATTGTGCGTCGCTGAGTCATTAGTCCTGGAGTAACAGCTCTCGTCACAGTGTCATTTAGAAAGGGTAAGAAGAGGACATTTGGACCAGCTGATAACTGCACTAATACTTTACACTGGAAAAGTTTTGTTTTCATGGAATTTGACATCAAGTGTTTAATACCCTTCATTGTTGATAACTGAATAAATACAAACTTAGAATTACCTAATCAGCTTGGCATTGGCTTAATTATTATTACAGGGAGATACTTCATAGGCAGTATTCACTGCCCTTAAATCCTCCCTAGCTGAACAATGGGGAAAAACAAATCTTCAGGTTTATTATGAGATATATAGAGAAATACAAGGCAGTCCTTACTCTGACATGTCAAAAACAATAATAATGTATGCACCATATTTGCAGCTGTTGACAGGCAGACACACCATCCTGTGCCTTTAGCCCGTGAATCTTTTTGCATTAAATCATGCATTGAATCTGCCTCATTTGCCTCCATCAAAATTCAGAAAGTTAAATTGTTAAACTGTTTCACCATATTAGGTTTAGGGTCAGTATTGTCAGTATAGACAAAACATCTTAAATAAACATTACAAAATAAATAATAATGTTGGCCCACATAAGCAAAAGCTATTTTAAATAAATCTTTTAATCGATAATTTTCAATGCTAATTTCTACTAAGTAATTGACAGTGAATTGCTGTGAAATAATTTATGATTGTTAATCGTTTCTTCTTTTCACCCGAGTACATTTTTAAGTTATTATAGAATGTTCAAAAATCTATTTCCATGCATCAGTTTGTCATGTGAGGTATGCTGTGACTGAAAGGACATATTGAAGGATTGGCATGTACACTCTCAGATGGATTCTTACACAGAAACAAAGGTTTCTTCACTGCATGACTGCTTGACGAACATAGTGGGTTCAAATGGAGGCACCCCTGTAATCGGAAATTGATGAAACATTTAAAAAGATGACTGATTACTTCTGTTGGGTTTTATTTTGTAAGTGTTAAGCTTGAAGATGACTTAATCATTTTGTATTAAGTCACATTGTAAGAACTCATAAAACACAGGCAGGTTTGAACCAAAAGGTACAACACAAAGACAGATAAAGAAAAGGCAGTCAGACATTAACAGGCAAAGGTCATGTACCAGGCAGACAGTCAGACATTATATATAGTGGCTGAATAGGGTGCAGTTGGGGAGACTGGCCGGTAATGAGGTTATGGCAGGGCAGGTGGGAGTTGCCTGATCTAAAATGACACGAGAGTTATTGGCAGATAAACACAGAGCAAAAGTATGAAAGATGTTCTATACCTGGCTGGAGACGTAACATGCATGTCTTGGATTTGAGATTCAGTTCCCTGTGGGGATTCTGTGTAGAATGAAACAACAGATGACAAAGATATATTTGGATTAGTTGAATGTAGTGAAATCATAGTTCTGACCTGATGATGGAATGAGATAATTAAACTTCAATCTGTAGAGGACTTGAATGTCTGTACCAAATGTATTTACAATCCTTCTAGTCATCCTTACATTTTCACTCAAATCCCCAAATGTCTGGAGGAAACGACAGATCAAAAAAGTCTGTAAAGGCTTCATCCCCTGGGAACAATGAATGGTTCATGGCAACCCATCAAATTACATTTCATCCATCAAATAGTTGTTAAGAGATTCCTGTCTGGACAAGGGATGTCGGGATTAACTGATTTTGCCTTAACCACAGTACTATAATGTCATGGTTCCATAACCATAAGAATTACAGATACAATATCTATGGTTTCCTGAGTCCTGTATTGTTACCCTGTGATTACAAATATTTGATGAGTGCCCATTAAAATCTCCTCACATACGTGTCATGTAAAACATGTGGATGTGCGCTAGTTTGTTTATGTGTGAGTTGAGCCATTCACCTGAAGCATTGAGGAGAAGAGCTTTACAAAGGTTAGAGGGCTTATATCCATCAAAAAAAGTGTCTTAAATCGGCAGTGTGGGAACATGTAGAATATCTACAGAATGACCAGTTGTTGATTGATATCCAATTTGCAAAGCCTGCTTTCGAGATATTATGAGACATAAGAGGCCATTTAAATGCTCCTAATGCTGATTTTGCACCATTAACTAGCTAATATGATATAATATCATCCATAGTCTGGAGTAGACCAAAGCGATGAATTAGTGATATGAAACAATACCTTAATAAAGCCAGCCCTTTTTACACAATCTCACCTCAATTTGTTAAAAGGGCAGCCATGACAGTTGAGTTTGTCCACGGAGAGAGGACATACTGATCTGCCTGGACATAGAGTAGCATAGGGATGTGGTCAGCAGCATTTGCATCTTTTCATTCTTGTGCACCATTGCTTCTCTGCAAATGCGAAAAATATGGAATAGCCTCAAGGAGAGTGATTACTAGAATAGCTGTCTCTAACTGTGATGCAGTGTAAAGTCATTGTGGCAACTGTGAATTATTTTGTGATTTTTACAGTTATGTCAGACAAATACTTTCATCAAGGCTATTTGACCTACATGTCAGTTATATTTGATTGTAAAATGTGGTGCACTAAAACCACAAATTAGTGATTTGGCACACTGTGGCCCCTTTAAAAATAATGTTTTGCAAGAATCGCTACTGAATAAAATGATGGCATCAAGTTTCAAAATCAAATTGAATCATAAGATTCCCAAAGATTCCCACCCTTAGTGAAGCCTGCATGCCTTGCAGCCTCAGTGGAAGTTATATTATAGATAACAAGAAGTGAGATGTTTCTAAGCTACTGCCGACAAATAAACAAAGATTTAACTAACACCTCCTAAACTCATCCGAGTCAGAAACATTTACATGGCGCAAAAGACGGATGTCAGACCGACATGGTGATGCATACTAAATGCGACACACCATTACTTTCAACAAAATATCCTTATTTTTGTTTTTCATCATTGCTTGACTTTGAATCTACCAAGACCCAAAGACCTGTCTTTTTTATTTGAGTGTTCATATTAAGATAAGTGCACTGAATAACGGAGATTTTAACAAAGTGAAATATCACTTACACTCAGCCTTTTTTATTTCGATCTCATGGGATACACATTTATGAACAGGCAACGTAAAAAACATCCCATAGTGTCACAAAAGCATAGAAGAAGTGACTTGCTGATAGTATGAAGCAAAATTAAGCAGAATCCTGTCCTCTAACTGATGTATGCTGAGGAAATTCGAAAGGATGTGATGTGCAGTTTAGCACTGCATCCACAGGGTCTAAAATAGCTTTTCACCATATTGCACTCATAGGAGAGGAGAGGCCCTTCATACATATAAGAACAAAACAGATAAGATCGCCTCAGGCATCGAATTAGGACCGAATTAGCCTTCTCTCTTCTCCCCTGTGTTATTTCCGTGTAGCTGCTCATAGCATAGTAAACCAAATAATCCACTCGTTATCACAAAAGCACATCATTATACGGTAATAGCCTATCCATGTTGACACACCATTAGGCATAGGGAATTTGGGTAATGTGCTATACCACCATTTGTAGATGTCTCTTCATCTCAGGGGACATATGCAATAGCCAGTGAGAAAACAAAGATGTGAACTCAACATTTTTTTCCTCTTTTTTTTTAAAAATGAAAGCATGTTGTAAAGGCATTGTTAAAATAACTTATAACCTTCATTATTCAGATTTAATAATAATAGGCGAGTTGTAATATGACAGGACTCTGCTAATGGGACAAAACTGCATCACGTGAGTCACCATCTGAAAGAGAAAAAGTGAAAGAAACGGAATGAAACAAAGTGAAAAACAAGGCGGTAAGAGCTAAAGTAGGAACAATACTAAGAGTAAAGGGGAAGTAGGCAATGGAGAAATGAGAGAAAATACAGAGACCCAAGTGGGGGAGAGGCAGAGCAAGAAAGAGAAATGGATTAAGTGTAAAATGAACTTCTAGAGGAGATGTTCCTCTAGCTTTGATGCTGCCATTCAGGTCTGCTTCCTCTCACCTGGCAGACTTTTCCACACACTCCAGTTCACTGCACTGAGACCGGAGGCACCTTTGGCCCGCTCCTTTTCGAATTGCTTAACTGAAGTTAAACAGATTTTCAGGTTGGTGGAAAAATATTTCAGTATCAAAATTTGAATCCAGTGAAAAAGTTGTATCCCTTTGATGAGAAGAGCAAGGTGGTTTGGCATGATAGATCACTTTGGCATGACTTTCTTTTGACACAATCGTTTTGAAGCAGTCAGTCGCTAAATCAGCTTTTCTCTTCTTATGTGGAATTAGTAATCTCCCTTTGTTCTACAATCTCTGTTGCTGGTGAATTATAAAATCAGAAATGTTTCACAGATTTGTCCCTGAAACGCTCAGCTCTCCCTAGTCTACAACTGTGAGTGATCTTCAGAGTGTTTTACATAAAAACACAATGATGCAGACACACTACTGTAGTTTTACTGTATGCGTAATGATTGTACGGCTGCTGAGCACAACTGTGGGAGATACTCTATCTTCAGGCTATCAATTCTCTCTCTTACTGTCATGCAAACACTATCTTGCCTTTTTTTGGTCAGATAATAGTTGGATTATGCACAGACTCTGTGGGTAGACAGAAAGCTCAAACTAGCTGGAATCCTTTTCGTGATTCATCCCTCAAAAGGCAAGATTAATGGCCCTGAAAAGGCTTCTCTGCAGTGTCACAAAGAAGGAGAAGTTTTTAATTTGTTTCACATTATTTGTATGTAAATGAATTTAGCAGACATGTGTTGGCATGCAAATCCAAAAAAGGCACTGAAATGCTACAAGTATGTTGATCATATGTAGGAAATATTGAGCAAATATCTGCTTTGTTTCTCTCTGTTAGGCCTGTAGGAGATCACTTCTCAACAGATTACAATATATCAGACAGGAATAATTTTCCTAAAATTAGAGCAGTTTCTTATCAGATTGCCAAATGCTTAAGGGACCTATTCTCCTTGATATTAATTTGATTTCACACTTCATTCAGAGAAAGGGACAGTAAGATATAAATAGAGGGAGAAACAGAGAGGAAGAAAAGAGATAGAAATAGGATGACAGAGTGCAAGAGAGAGGAACAGAGAGGTAAATAGAGGGGAAGAGAGGCAAACAAATTTTTAGAGAATGACAGTAGAAGAGGGACTCTGGGTGTAAAAGGTGGAAGTGCAGGCCATGAATGACTTATCGCATACTGAGAATAACTCCATGAATTGAAAGTCACGGATGTAACTACGGTTCTATGAATCCTGGATGACTGCCAAAATACGTGCTTAACACTAGATATCTTCTGACTTGCGCATACGTGTGACCTTGAATGACCCCAGCCGGGTATAAGTTCCAGTGTCGTCCCTGAGATCAGTCTATGGAACCTTCTCGCGAGTTCTCGAGATTCAGAGTGACCAAGAGCTCTGGCAGTCAGTAAGAATGAAATAGAACGAAAGTTACGAATGTAACTACGGTTCTATGAATCCTCGACGTGTTTAACACTGCATGACTTCTATCAACAGAGTTGCAAGGAATCCCAAGTACATACCTCAACAGCTGAAGCAGAGGAACTTTGCCAAAGAACAACACCCAGTGGATGTGGGTGGCAACTTTTAGTCTGTAGTATCTGGTGAATGTGCTCCGTGATGCCCATGGGGCCGCAGCACATATATCCTCCACAAGCACACTTCTCAGGGTCGCCCATCGCACTTCACTCCGGATGCCAAAGTATGTCTGTGCGTCCTGTATACATAGGCAATGGCCTCCACTATCCAGTTGGACAGGCACTGTTCCGAAAGAGCATAGCACTTCTTAGGCCCACCATAACCGACAAAGAGCTGCTTCAACCGCTGTATGTGGCTTCCACATAAGCTCTGTGGGCCCGCACAGAGCACAGCAGCCTTGACCTCTTCTCTCCTAATGGGGGGTCAAACTGTGCAAGCTGGATAGGCTAGTTGAGATATGAGCGTGCCACCGAGTTCCAGCTCAGACATGATTCCCTCACTGACATGTAGCTCGCCTTCACGCTTTGACAAAGTGATGGCAAGGAGAAAATACGTTTTGGCCAACTTCAGCTCTGCCAGTGCCAAAGGTTCAAAGGGAGGCAAGCATAGGGTGTCCAGTACCAGAGGTAATCCTGTAATCTTGGCCAATGCTTTTCTATCCACCTGTTTCATGAGCATGTTATGAGCATTTAATACATTGTTTGTTTAATGGCACATGACTGGAGGATTAGCATCACCTACTGTTTATCGAGATGAACCAACTCCTAATATTCACATAACAGTAGAGTATAGGAACACACCATCAGTCTGAGTTATCCTGGCAATCCAGGTGTATGCTCTTATTAGCCCACCTCTCTGTGCATGTCTAAACAACCTGTAAGATACATGACTGCTCCATTCAATATTTTCCTCCAGCAATGAACATACACACACACACACACACACACACACACACACACACACACACACACACACACACACACACACACACTATAAAGCATTTTATCTATTAAAACATAATTAATCAACTTAACTGTTGGTTATCAAAACCAAATTACCAGGAACAGCTACATACATCCACACACTCTACCCGAACACTGCACATACCCACACCTCGAGACAAATGTCACCCCAAGAACTTAATTTATATTTTTCGCCGCTGGCTTTACATGGTGACCTTTCTGAGTGGTAGGTGTGGGGCTGTGGGAACCAGTGGCAGGAGCAGTGACTCACTGGGAGGTGTCTCTGCCTGCAGCCAAACTCATCAACATGCATGTTTTCAGGTCCCTGGACTCCAAGAGGTGGCTGCGTGTGTGTGTGTGTGTGTGTGTGTGTGTGTGTGTGTGTGTGTGTGTGTGTGTGTGTGTGTGTGTGTGTGTGTGTGTGTGTGTGTCAGTGTCAGTGTGGATATTTGTACTTTGTGTCACACGTTCATGGCCGAGTGTTTCTGTGTTTTTCTTTTGTAATTTGGGTGTCAACAGTCCATGTGAGTGTGCTGCTGTGTCGGTGACGTGTTACTCCACTTGTGACGCCGTTAGATTTGTAGTGCTTCAGGCACCTGTACCAGTTCTTCAGAGAATCTGAAAGGAGTAGTTTAGTATGTCCTCTTCCCAAGAGGACATACTAAACTACTCCTAGTAGAGAGAATAAGAAAAAGGGAGGCAAATGTGCATGGGGCAAGCCCAAAACATTTAACTCATTGGATGATATGGATATTTACAACGAGAAACTCATCTTTACTCTCTTTTTATGTGAGGGTGAGAGAGAGAGGGCATAATCATGGCACTCAGTTGAGAGTCCATTTTATTTTTCTAAAACATTTGATCTATACCCTCCACGGGATGTTCACTCTCAGTGGCATGGATTTAATATGCCGCTTCACATTACAATCCTTCTGGAGCTGTGGATAAGAATATTCGAAGGGACTGCTTCGTATATTTCCACAGTTTAGCAGGAAACATTCCAACAGAGGCCACACAGAAGCTTCAAAGGTCAAAGTATACTGTTAACCTCAATTAGCCTGTGCTTTACAACTGGACGGATAGCATCATCTCTCTCTTTCTCTCTCTCTCTCTCTCTCTCTCTCTCTCTCTCTCTCTCTCTCTCGTATCTTCATCCATCACCAACACTGCAATCAATCCTTCAGCTGGTGTGTTTGTTGTGTTTACAAAGAAACAACAAATGAAAAACCCCAACATGTCTCAATGTGTCTTATGTTGCCATACATACCAAAATAAACAGATTTGACACTGTGTCGAGGTCCCCAATGTGTTCAACCAGGTTTGGTTTACATTTATGTAACCCTTGCTACTTCTGATGCTCTGTGGCTCTCCAAGGTACTCAAAACTTGATGTCACAAATGTTTAAGCAGTTCAAAGTAAGAATATGTATTGACAAGTAAGAATATTTATTGACAATATTAGTGTCATCACACTACAACTTGAGAAAAATACAATCAAATAGACAAAACATAAGCAACTGAAGAAGAGTTCTTCACCCCATTGACAACACATACACAGCATCCTGGAACAAAAAGCGTCATAGTGTACACAACCGAGGGCACATGACCCAGTTTGTGTATTTTACAAGGCACCACCAGATTGATTGGTTGACCTACAGATTGATATAAGAATGATTTCTTAATGTATAACATAATGGATACTAGCTTCTATAAAAACTGAATAAGTGCTCTGGTTTGTTTCAAATATGGAATTGGTTCAGATTTGCAACCTAAGGCATACTGGTGTGACAGGATAATAAAAATGGAATTGAAATCAGAGTTAAACAACTGCACAACGATGTTTAATGTTGCTGGAGAGCATCATTAACGCTTGGAGCTAAAGACTTTAAACTCAACAGACGGTTACGGCTCTTTAATGCTCCTATGGGGGTTGGATATTGGAACATGAGCAGCTACATAAAAAGAACATTAGAGAGTAAGAGGGGGGTTTCCACATTTAAGAAGTTATTGATAAATGTTGGGGTCGTAACAACATAGATAATCATGCATGCACATTCATACACTTTTTGTATGTCAGAGCGATACCTTTAAAACAGCTTGCATTAATATTGTGTGAGGTGAAGTACATTATTACTGGACTACTAGCTATTAGTTTTAAAAGCCTGAAGAGGTAAAACCACACAGCCTGCTATTTTATAAGAAAATAGCAAAGATATGAGACATTTCTGAAAGAATAAAAACTAATGTGGACCAACGTATAACCAAGCACTAATGACAGTGAGTGGTGTGTTCTCAATGGGTAACTACGTGATACACTGCGCTTACAAAATGTACCCCTTTGGCACTTATCATGACTTCCTGACCTATGCAGTGTCTTGAAAATAATGTTATGTTGGCAAATTTTAATAAAAAATGAACACTGCCTCCACACAAGAACATGGAAGCTTTATATTTCTTGACTGGTTCAAAACAATCCCTTATTTCACAAGTCATCACCGATATATTCAAAGATCCAGAGAAGATTTGCAAGACAACCTCTAATTGTTAACAATTAATACATTTGTTTTTCAACCAGTTAACCTTTTAGGGGTTTCTGAGCTGTATCGGTCCTCACGTGGAAGCTAAATCAATATCATGATGATCGTAATGTTCATCACAATCATGGAGATAAACATCAGTTCTGTCTTTCTGATTCAAACTACTTACTCTGCATAGTTTACTTTGTTATGTCATGCTGCCCCTGGCAATTTCTGTATAGAGTAGTTAGACTTCATTAGGATTCATTAAGCTGTATTTTCTGCAGACTCTTCTTGCACTGTGTTACATAAACAAACCCCAGAAAAGCTCAGATAAACACACACACACACAGAGCTCTAAATGTTGTGTTGATAATTCTTAATGAGACAGGCTTTGGTGTCAACAGCCAATGTAAAAATAAAACTCAAACTGTAGCACCCTGTTTATTCTGTGTGTGTCTTCCCAGTGTTTCCTGATTGTTTATTCCCTTCACCTGTTCTCGTTTCAGACTCCTCCGTCCTTGTGTGCAAAAAAATAAAGGTTTTCTGTGTGAAAAAAATGTATTGTCAAAAGTATGTTTTTGTTAATTGTGGATCTTATTTTGAAAATAGGAAACAAAGTGTCAAACTATATGATATTTATTGTAATATCTCAATTTAAAGGGAAGTACCATATTGTAAGGCACCACACCTTCTGTCTCGACCCACAATAACAGGCATGTGTACGAAGATGTGTTTACTCCTCCTCTGCCTTCAACTGTTGCCATTGATCAGGTCTCCCTGGCACACACACACACACACACACACACACACACACACACACACACACACACACACACACACACAGAAGCCATTTAAGCAGTGAGAGGTGTGATAATGATGCTACCACAAGTAAGAGGGTATTGACTGTTTTAGTAATCAATGACAGAAAAGTGTGATTAGTGGAAAGCAGGATTGTAAGATTCAATAGTAAGAGAGTGAGATAAAAGCCAGAGGAGCTGTACAATCAGATCTGATCAACTTCTCATTCCATTCAATTCGTACGCTATCATAGCGATTGTCCAATGTTTGTGACATTGTTTTTTATGGTGGTAAAATGTCTCTAAAGCTAAACTCAAAGCTATACAGTCATAAACACACACATTACATACATTGTACTTTTGGTACCAAAAATAAACTTGTAGAAGTACAAATTAAACACACATTAGGAACACATACTTTGCACATATAATATAATGATAAAATTATATCTTCATTTTGGATAATGATATTGAATCTGATAGCTTAAACATATCTATTCAAGGTCTGCATACTGTAAATTAAGTAATCAAGAGACATTGCAATGAATCCAATACTATTGTATTACTGTTTTTCTTGTAGGCTCCTTGACTTTAAGAAACCAGGCCCAGAGTGATACACAGTGTTCTCCCGAGCCCCATAGAGCTGGCGCCCCACCTAACCAGTGACCCATTCAACCAGTCAACATTACTTGACAGTGAAATTGGAAACGTTGTCATTGGCTGGTGACCTATTAACACCAAGTGTGTGCATGTATGTGTGAACGTGCGTAGATGAAGAGTAGTGGGGGCAGATGTGTGAGGGTGTGCATTTGCAGATTGGTGAGTGTAAGTGTGAATATGTGTGGTGTTCGATCAAACTGAGTCGCGTTGTATATTAAATTGTTTGCTTGTTTGATTCTATTTATATATACATATATAGTGTGTGTGCATGTGTTTGTATGTGTGTGTGCCTTACAAATGACACCTGCACTGCAGAAGAAGAGTTTTCCAAGGTCAGGGGTAAATCAACAGAAATTACACAGCTGCCAAAACCTATTACTGCAGAACCGTGCAACACCGGGCCTACCCAATGGGCATAGACCACTCATTGAGTGTGCTAAGCAAACACACACAATTCTGGGCACATACACGTGTGTGTGTGTGTGTGTGTGTGTGTGTGTGTGTGTGTGTGTGTGTGTGTGTGTGTGTGTGTGTGTGTGTGTGTGTGTGTGTGTGTGTGTGTGTGTGTGTACCCTTTGTAACATACAAACAAATGCATAATCACACTAGACTAGAATACGCAGGCATGGCCTTGCTAACACATTCCATGCCTGTGCCCACCATTTTTAATAGAGTTTCTTCATGACACAGTATTTTTTGGTGTAAGTCAAATGTTTGCAGTGCTCACGTCACTGGCATGATTCAAACTAAAAACAGGAAATAGAAAAAAAGAGATTTGCCTCTTTATCCTTTACCACGAAGAACCAACCAAGACATGGTGTTGATGGGGTATGAGAACCTGTAAGTATAAAATAATATTACTTTTACTGTAAGCAGATTTCATCCTGGCTTAAAAAAAAAGAAGGTGTTTTACCCTTCCAGTCACCCTTCACCTGACCCACCTCAATTCTCTCCTTCCCACATTCACAAAGAGATGAGTTTGACCTTTCACAGCATGCTAGCTGCACACCCGCAACCTGAGACCTGCCGACGCCAAGCTCCTCATCCTGCCTACTCTGTCCAAGCATCGGACCTGGGGGGCGGGGCCTTCTCCATGGCTGCCCTCCATGGCTGCCCCCTCCCTCTGGAGCTCTCTCCCCATCACCTCAGACGTTCTCCATCACTCGACACTTTTTTTTAAGTGCACAAAACTGCACTTAAAATTAATTAATTAAAAACTGCTTTCAACCTGTGATGCTAGTTATGTATGTTTTTGTTTTGTTTCTTGCTGTTATGTAATCACTCTGGTTTACATTGTTATTGCTTCTGTTTTTACCATATGAAGTGCCTTTGAGTACTTTTACAAGCGCTATACAAATAAAATGCATTATTATTATTATTATTATTATTATTATTATTATTATTATTATTATTACTATTAAGTAATCTAAAGTGATATGGTCAACTTTTTTTACTATTTTTTTTAAATCACAAAATGAGGTATTACCCAAACTAGTCACTGTATCGCCCCTTTGGTTAGTTAATAATCACTCGTTGATGCTGGTAATGATGATGATAGATAGTGGTAATGGTGATTTTTTTTTCAGGCAACACTTCATTTGCTGCCTACTGAAGAGGACAGGGAGGGCGATGGAGAGAAGGAAAGATGCCTGGAGTGTAATCGGGCTTCTTCTCCTTTGACCCATGAACTGAGAACTCAAAGAAGGTGCCGAATCGGGTCCCTTTTGACATCCTTACCCCTGTGACATTCTCTCTCTCTCTCTCTCTCTCTCTCTCTCTCTCTCTCTCTCTCTCTCTCTATTTCACCCTCTCTCACAATTCTAATGTGTGCTGCACTTTACGCTTTATGATACAACAAAGATGTTGACGTGTAGGATTTACCATGCAGTGTAATAGCTTTTTGTAATGTCAGTGGAAATTAATGTGTCATTTAGAGAACAAATATAGGCAGCACAGAATAAGTAAATAGAGGAAAGAAACATGTTATTATTAAATGGATCTAGTACGTTATGTCAGAGCATTTTAAATGGCTCCACAATTCAGTTGGACGACTCTCGGTGTTCAGAGACCGCATTACAATACAACTAAATCGATGTAAATGTAGATTGATTGACTGGTTGAAAAATATACACATTATGCTCGACATGAGCAGCATTGAACGTATTCTTTCTTCCCAGAACGTTATATATGACTCTCTCTTTACAGTTACAAGGACATCTTTAAATTGAATCGCTGAGAGCAAATTAAAACTGCAACAAATGATAAAAGTTACCTTTAATTAATAGCACCAATAGGGAATCCAAACATCTAAAGGAAACATGTTTCAAGCTTAAAGTATTTGTATTGTGTTATCTACTGAATTTCCTGTAATATGATGGACCCCTTTCTGGTATTTTATTTTCACCTAATTGTTTTATCTGTTGGTATTTATTAACTATATTCAGACTATTTTTTTTTTTTGCAGACATACAGAAAGGCTCTGGTAACATACTGTATAATATAATTGCTCTCTTACTTGGGGTCGGATTTTAATTCTCTCATGGCCCACTTTTATGTTTGGGTGCGAGTATAAAACATGGAACCGCTATGTTTCAATGTGTACCTCTGAATTTTCTGATGATTTTTTGTTTATAAAATTAGATATTCACCAAACACATAACACTCAACCAAACACATAATTGTATTTTAAAAGCCTGCAGATTACAAATGATACAATATTTACAGACTGCATCACAGTCAATTGAAAAATTGCATATTTGTTCCCCCAAATGGAAAACATATATATATATATATATATATATATATATATATATATATATATATATATATATATATATATATATATATATATATATATATATATAAGTTGAACTTGAGTCTGAAAACAACAACAATGGATAGGAGGTATTCTCATCAGCTGTTTTATTGAGCTGTATCTGGCGATTTCATACAAAGGACAATGAACAGTTACTCTTTTTGACCCCCGAATTGTCTGTCTATCCTCTCTGCTCTCTCTTTCTCTCGACAGGTACAGAAACCATTTTCTCTGTGTTGCCTCCTTTCATTACACAGCAGATTACTCTCACTCATGCCCCTCCCCTCTTCATTTCCTTTTCCCATCCTTCTCTTTCCTCATGTTTTAGATGAACCCTATTTCCCAATATTGGTCATCCGCTTTCTATCTATTTCACTCTAGCTCGCTCTTTTTTTTTTACACGGTTGTGTGCCAGTGAAACCTCATGATAAGCATGATTAAAGCTCCCAATGAAGGATATGCATGCAGGAATTGCCTCATGTGCATACACATTCAAGACACGCATGTGCAAAGACATGCTCACAATGACACTGAGGTCTATGTATTTAATTTTCTTTGGCTGCCAGCATCAAGCGTGCAATGATGACATTTACCTGAAATTACATGATGCCCTTTTCAGGCACTGTGAGCATGCAAACTTTAATTTAACAGTAATGAAGGCAGAGATGCACACATGATGCTTGAGCACACAAATATATTGTCATGAGCAGAGAATGCATTGCACACGCACAGAAATGCAGAGAGGCCTTAGCACACTTGCATGCACCAACAACAGAAATATGCAAATGAACTGTGGTATTTTCACCTGGTGCTGAAGCTTGTTCAGTCACGGTAGTTTGGAATGTGCTGCCCCCTGCTGCAATGAAAAGAATAACTTTAGCCTCATGTCAACAGCGGGGGATCAAAAGTGAACCAAAACTGATTGATTTTTGTTTGGAAGTAGACTATCTTTAAAGCACAGAACCAATAACGCAACATCTGGCAGATTTCAGGCAGAAGAGCCATAATTTACTAAACGCTGTATGCAGTATCAGAGATGATGTATGAACTACTTTCTGCATATTTTGGGTTTATCTTAATCTCAATGTCTCACATTTTTGTATTCAGCTTTTACAGAAAGTTGTTTCACAATAATCTTAGAGTGGTCTCACTCATTAATTTACCTCCTATTGACATTTGCAGCGCATTGGCAAGTCTCTAAAGGATTTTTCAATCACTTCCTTTTGGATTGGGAAAAGCAGAGCAAGAGTCATTAATGACAATCCTTCCAATGATTTGCTTGATCCTGTCTCTTGGTGTTCATCAACAGTGCAATAAATAGTTTGCCAAGAGCAACACTCGCATATCCATGGTGCCAGCAGAGACTTGTAATGCCTGAATTAAATTAGAAACTGCATTTCTTTTTTTTCATGGAAATGTCATGGAATATATACATAAAGGCCTATTTGCCAATAAAGAGTGAGTGACTGATTGATTGATACCCAACCCCTCCAAAAAAATATAGCATCAAATATAAATACAAGTAGTCGTAGCGGTTAGACATCTACTACAGTAATGAATTCAAAAGTAACAGGGTTTGGTGTAATATTAACTGTGACATCCATGGATTCACTTCACATTATCTTGCCCATTTTTTTCTTCTTTTATCGTTCACTATCAAAAGATCAGGAGAAAAATCTAGGTTGCTTTAATCTTTAGGCAAGGCTGACTTTTGGTGCGTTGCGTTTCTATCTTGGCTCTGTCCTGAAGCGCCGCCCCAGAACACAGTGCGTGAGTCAACTAATCTGTTATGCCTTCTCCTAATCGCAGGAAAGATTGCTGCTTCCCTTCTTTCTCTCTTACTGGCTGCTGTTCTATTCGCTGTCTCTTATTTCTTCATCTGTCTTATGGCATCCTTCTCTCCATCACTTCGGTAAATTAGCCTCAGTTAGGCTGCCTGTTTGTGCTGTACGTACTGTATAATTGTCACTGTATCGATACAATAGCATGGTGTTCGTTTGCTTGTCTTTCATCCTGATGGCTTCCCTGTCTCGCTCTCACCCCACCTGATTGTCTCTCTTCATGCTATTATCACTGATTCAACTGCTGTGGTCTGTTAAATCTACCTCTGTTTGTCTCTTTGTACAGGATCCCAATGTTAACCTTTATTAATCAATAGAAGATTATCATTTTTATGAGCCTATTTTAGCTAATTATTTTAGTGTTATTGCCTGCACATCTACTTTGACTTGCATGGTTGTTTCCACTCTCATTAACCCTGTCTGATTAAGTATGCCATACCGCTATCCTAATGCCAAACTAAATTGGCAACTACCTGATCAGATAGCCAGAATCAAGACTCCAAATGAATGCTAATGTTGCTCTATGTCTGCTAATTGTCTATGAAGCCACCTGCTAACACATTAGCCAAAACTTTGTTTGATTTGAGCATTAGATGTAATATTATATACATATTAAACATATTTTATAATGCATAAAACATGTAGTAAAAGATGCATAAAATAAACAAAACTATCGTGGTGTCTGTGTAACTGTGCGCTATTTTTATGGGTTTTTTTGCACCCTAACCTGAAAATGATCAATGTTGTTTTAAAGATTAAAATGAAATGGTTAGATGTTTCCCAAATATGCTATCTTTCTGCCTGGCCTACTCTGCTGCTGCAGTGGTCGATCTTTAGCTTCCAGGAAAACTATTTAACGTTGACTGCCAGCTGTCTTCATTCCTAACAATCATCGGAAGAGAATAGAATGGAGAATAATACAAACCTTTGTAGGGAAATCGTGTTATGCCACTGCACCGAGGCACAGCCGTGTCCAGAGGCATTATGTTTTCTGGTTGTCTGTCTGTACATACTACATACTACGTAATATCTGGTCTATTCTCTGGAACGCGATATCTCAAGAACTCAAGAAAATAAATTAAAATGTGGCACAAACATCCGCTCCGACTCGAGTATACACTGATTCGATTTTGGAGGTTAAAGGTCAATGTGACCTCACAAAAAACGTGTTTGGCCATAACTCACGAATCAATCATTCATATGCTAATTATGACAATTTCACACAAATGTCTCATTGGAAAAAATGATGAAGGGATGAGATTTTGGACAGACATGGATATAAATTACAACTTTTCTGGTTGGCAGAAGCATACAACCAAGAGGCGGTAACCCTAATTCATAATGTATAGATCATTTATTAGCAGGATAAACCCCTTGAATGAACAGTCTCGTTTTTAAGGGGTCCTGTTACTAAACTGTATTATTAATATAGTATGTGCATGTCAGTCTACAGAACTGTTTTAGATCAGGGTTTTAGATAAAAACTTATCTCCTTAAAGAAAAAAAGAGAAAAGCAAGAAGACATTTTACAGCATTTGAAAGCGACAGATTTCCCTCGCTTTCTTGTAACCTTCACATTACTCTCTGAAAGGGTTTTGCTTGGCTGAAAAGTCCAGAAACTTTTTCAGAATTTTTCATGCAGTTGCAACGTGACACAACAACAAAAGAAGATTTACTTCACATCATCAACCGGATCAAGTCAAGATGTCACCTCCAAGTCAAAGAAAGTAAAGCTGATTTCTGAAGTGTGACAGTTGGATATATGTGTTTGACTGCACACACACACACACACACACACACACACACACACACACACACACACACACACTGAAACACACCCAGAGGCCTACAAACACACTGGTAAGGGATTTCATCAAATCTGGACTACAGTCATGTGGAGGTCCCTGAACAAAATCATCTAATAAGATCATAGAAAGAATGATGGCTGCTGGCCCTACACTCCTGGCTGTAATCAGGGTTTCAGAGGCCTCTGTCATGATTTATAAGGTAGAGAACAACAACTATAGTGGTGATAATGGAGATACAAAAATGCAGGGAGAGAGTGAGGAAGACATCAGTATGGTTAATGGGTATGTGGGGGTTTGATATGTTTGATTTTTTTTTCATTTAGACATTTCCGTTGCAGCGCTCATCTACAGCTGCCTAGAGAATATTTCATTCAGTCATCCGTCTTTCAAATGGATAACTGTGATGCTGACCTTAAATAAAAAGACCGCAGCCCACACTCTGTTTTCCTTTATAATATTTATTCTTAAAAATGAGTAGGCAGACAGTTCATGTGTCCTGTGAATACCAAAATGTGTATAGAACAGTACAGAACAGTAAAACACCTTTTATTATATTTCTATAACAAGATCTTTTGAGCAACATATCAAAAGTCAAATCAAAGGTCATATTCTTTTTAATACAGCAATTCTTTTTAAAACATTTTTCATGTGAAGAAATAGACCACAGATTTCTAGAAGGAGATGTAAAAATATACATCAACAAGATCAGTGTTAAACAGCAGGCTATAATTTCCAATGCATACAACTATTAACTTGCACAAACATCAGTGAGGTGATAACGTCGTAATGCAACCACGCCAGCGGGACCAATCACATGTTTTAAGAGGATGTCACAGCTTAGACAGGAGGGGCTTCAGTCATTAAACACTTCCTCAATTTCCCTCATTACTTACTCAATCACGCACTTCCTCAGCTCATCAATTCCTTATTTCTTCCCCTGCCTTCTTTGCCTCCTCCTGAAAAACTGTAAAGAGAGAAATTTGAGTTTCATCCTCTCAGATACTCTCCTCTGATTGCATTTTCATCAGGAAACAAAGAACAGTGGGAAGAAAAGACGGGAGGTGAGAAAGCCAGATAAAGCAAGCAAGGGAGGTAGGCGGACAACTCCTAATTGGAGTGTCAACGTCATTCGAGTGCTGATTGGACGAGGCTGTAATGAACTGAGATTGATCAGAACAATGAGACTAGCTCATTGACTCTTACCGCAATGTAATGGATGACAGGAACAGACTGTGCTTTCACTCCTGCATTGTCTCAGACAGCAACATTAAATGATGTATACTTTTCAGTGTGGTTCAAGAGAAACACTAATCAATAGCAAGACTATCGCAGATGCAGAAGTCTACAACGAAACACAAAGCCTTCAGCAGCATCACAGGAGTGACGTTGCTCAAGCGGAGATTAAGAGAAGTCAAAGAAAGAAGTAGAAACACATTAGAAGAGGAGGACAAGCAGAGGTTGAGGATGAGAAGAAAGGACAAGGGGAGAAAAGAGAGAAGGAGAGAAGGGTACAGACTCAAAAGAGAGGGGTATAAGAGGACAGATGGGTTTTGAAATGCTCATCCGATCGGTGTGCATCTTTTCTTTTACAGGCGGAACAGGAAATATAAATGCAGGGGTGGAAGCCCGTTTGTCCGTCACTCTGTGTTAGCCTCAGCATAATTGCTGTGAAATGACAGATACCCACAACCTGTAGGAGGGCAGCTAGAGCAGAGACAGAGGTGTGCTTTTAGACTCGGCCTGCGAGTCCATCACTGCTTGTGGCCATGTGAAGCTTTGTAACTCAAAACAATAGATGTCAAATTTAAGATTTTCTAAAAGAGGAAGGCTTTCACAGCTTTTACTATTCATTTTCCTTCAACGTGACTCTGAACTGCCCGAGCAGAGATGCCTACTTAGAAAGAGCAGTGGGTTGGAAATCAGCAAAGCCCTCAAGAACCTAATAAATCCTAACTTGCTGATGAATAGCCTAATAATATTCAATTACAGCAGTAAGCAGGACAGAGTTTTTGCTGATGTTGCTTTGAAACAATGTTGAATTCAAGTAAATAAGAATCACTGAAGGCCTAAAAACCCTCACTGTCACAGCTGGTTCAGCTAACGATGGCAAAACTCTTTTTATACAAATAGAGTTTAACTTGCAGGGGTATTCAGGGTATGTCCTCAGTACTCTGGTATAGCCTCAGTACTAACACATACTGCAGTATTCTCTTAACACACAACTATGTAGAATGGTCTCCAAGCTGCTACATCTTAGATAGTCACATGTGGGTACCTAGTACCTAATAGAGAGGCACAGCACTTTGCCAATAAATGTACAGCGTAAGTCTTTTGCAACACATCACATTGGTATCGTTCTACAGGCCCAGGCACTACTGTGACCAGTAATGACGAAGAACCAAGACAAGTTTTAACCATAAATTGTATGTCATCAAACATATTTAAAATTATTAATGGTTAGAAAAGAAAGAAACAGCTGCTTTACTCACAATGTTAACTGAAAAACAACAACAAATGTGTTATGAAAGTTTGTGAAAAACAGAAGCAGACTACAAATAATGTGATAGCTTTTGCTTTTTTCCCCTTTTTTTTTTTTACAAAACAAAAATAACACTTTGAGTCATTTGTTTCATTTCCTGTTTTGAGTAGTAGTGGATAATGTTGTTGTTGTTGTTGTCTGCTGTAGTTTTCATTTGTTGGACTTGAAGAGGGCGGGCCGCTTGGTCGGTCAGTCAGGCAGTTGGTTAGAAATGTGTCTCCTTCTCTGAGATGGTGGATATTTTCGCATCAACCTTAGGTTTTGCATCGTTGGCAGCATAAGGACTGAGGGCGGCGAGCTTCCCTCTCATTTTCAAGTCCGGGCTCGGAGTCGTCAACTTCTTTATTCTCTGCAGGGAGCATCGAGAGAAACAAGGTTATCTTTCCATCTCCCATCACAGTGATATTTTGGATAACAGTATTAGGCAAATACAGTTCATGCATATAGTCATACTATTTGAAGGAACTAAAAATGCATCAACAAAAAAATATCTATCCAAATATAAAATGCCTGTGCCAGTGATTCATTTGTTGACGAATACAGTTTATCTGCTTTTTATGAGCAATTCTTGTCCACTTCCAGGACACTGAAGCGGGCAAGAAAGATCGCAGCTGACCCCTCTCACCCTGGACACAACCTGTTCGTGTCCCTCCACTTTGGCAGGAGGTTGAGGTCCATCAGGACTAAGACCTCATGCCACACCAACAGTTTCTTCCCGTCAGCAGTCGGGCTCATCAATAGAGCCCGGGTTCCCCACTGACTGACTCTACCATCACAGAACTATTCTCGGACAATTCTTTCGGACCATTTATTTTTCTTCCTTTCTCTCCTCTTACCGGTCACTCCACTGCACACTTCATATTTAAACACTCATGCCACATACACTTAACTTTAACTTTAACTTAAACACACACGTCACTTTAACATACACTTATATTAATGTTATCTGTTGTCTGAGCACTTTATCCTTATCTGATTTAGACATCATTGCACTGTTTCGGCGTTGATTGTTGTTTGTCTCGTCTAATGTTTAATGTATGCACCTTCCACCTAACTAAGTTCCTTGTTTGTGCAAACATTCCTGGCAATAAACGGTTTCTGATTCTGATATCAACTAACCGTTACCTCATTTGTGGACAAATAGACAATTTTTCTTTCTTATTCAGTTAGAGTATGTTATTCAAGTGAATAGAAAAGCTTTAAGACACTCACACAGTGTGTGCCATAACAGACTGTATATATTATTTCAAATGACAAAGTATTCATTTGACAATGTCATACTAACTAGCCAGTTAACTTATGGTAAATGGACCCGTACTTGTATAGCACTTTTCTAGTCTTCCGACCACTCAAAGCGCTTTAACACTACATGACATCATTCACCCATTCACACACTGATGAGAGGAGCTACCATGCAAGGTGCCACATCAGGATTATCAACCATCCATACACCGTAGGCACAGCTACGGGAGCAATGTAGGGTTAGGTGTCTTGCTCAAGGACACATCAACATGGGCTAGCGGAGCCAGGGATCGAACCACCGATCCTCTGATTGAAGGAGGACCCTGCTCACCACTGAGCCACAGTCACCCACACAGTTGCCCACTTACTAACTAACTGAATAGTCACTGTCCATAGACTGTAGTGCATATGATACTATATGAAGCTGTAATAATATATTGGCAATAAAAACATATAGATATGACCAAAGTACAGTTATCCATTTACATTTCTTATTTTTATTTCTACACTACAAAAAGCATTTGTATGCCATGTGTACTTTATTGAAGACATGATGACCAACACATCAATGGTATCATTCCTCTACTTTTCATTATGCCTCCATATGAGGCTATTATAAACCTGCAATTTATTTATTTCATCCTCCCTCGAGCAGCGATAAGAGATCAGCTGTGTCAACATCCCTCTGAGAAAGTCAAATAGATACAAGAGCTGGATTATTTGATAATTTCCTTCATTACAAGGTGATACGGGTTGCATCCATGGAATAATAGTTACTAATGCTGTTCTGCTTGTATGACCTTTTATGACTGTAAATTAAAGTCTTATACATGAATTGTATGAACTATATCAGAACATGTGGTCACGCTGTCCATTGCTGTTTTGATCAAGGAATGATCTGCTAACAGATATTGGCTTTGCGTTATCTTCCTAATATATAGCTTGGGGAGGTACACCTATTAATGATGACAGCCATGGCCGCAAACCTTGTTATCCACACTGCATTTTGACAATGTTTGCCACAGGATTAGATTTGGGGAAATTACCTGCTAGATTAGTTGAAAACACAAAGGAAGGTTCTCTATGTCATCGAAATGTTACAGTTGCAGCTCATCCTGCATATGACTACTGTAAATGTTCTTCATAAAACAAGGGCAATATAATCTTTCTAATACACAGACCATATCTGTCTATGATCTGTGCAACCCAAGTAAAAACTACATCACATTTCTGGCCTTTTGAAGAAGAAAACAGTCATTTTTTATTTGGGGAAACAAATGTGTTTTTCTCAAGATCAAAACTTGCAGGGTTTAGTTGGAGGCTACTTATCATCAAGAGCATTGTCTCATTAATTTAAAAGTAATTACTGAAATGTTCAGGTATTAAAGTTAATTTGACAATGGCATTATAATTAAAGCTACATGCAATAAGACATGAGCATTACTGTTTTTCTTCGATGAAAGAAAACCCTGTAAGATTGGTCCAAATGTGTATTTGTACCTCAGAGAAGGTGCCAGGAGTCTGCCAGATCTTCCAGATCATTCCCAGTGGGATGCAGACCATCGAGGACATGGCCATGAACCAGCCGATACCGTAGCCCCAGTCAGGGTAGGTGTACACGTTGTTGTACTTCAGCGGCTTGTATTTAAGCAGGAAGAACAGGAAAATTGCCTGCAGAAGTAGAAATTATAATACTATTTGTCAAAGTTGTTTTTTTGCATTGTAAGAAAGAAATGCATTTATTGATGACTACGGTTGCATACTTTGAATTCAGAGTCAGTAAAGTTCTGTAGTGAATACTATTCTAGTAAATGTAAAGCCACACACAATAGAGCCTTGATGTAAAGTATAAGTCATGTAAAAACCACCCAAACCTACAGTTTAAAATGTTAGTACCTTCCCCTAAACCCAGATATAAATCAAAAGCTGTTTATACGACACACTGTTTTTTACAGTGTTTTTGCTTCTATTAAGAAATATTTAAAACATACATATCTAAAAACATTATGGGTTTGTGTAGCTGCATATAGAAACAGCTAGAGGATACAATTGAACTGTTCACCCATAGTGACCCATCTTGCAAACTGAACAAATAACAATTTTATTTTTTTACTCAAATAAATAGTGCCAATAATTTGAAACCCAGGATCCATCTGAAAGATAACGAAAAGCATCCTCTGAATATGTCTGTCCATCATCACTATTGAGCTCATCTACATGATGTGTTGTCGATGCTACTGCTGATGCTTGATTTTGTGTCTGCAATCGGACTCACAGAACAGATGCCCGGGGTCAGGATTATCCAGCACCATTTGATGAAGAAGACAGGTTTGTAGCCAATCATGTCCTCAATATTTTTGTAGAATCTGTCACTACCTGAAATGCAAATATGTGTCACTCAGAGTTTCTGCATGTACCATCAAAAATAATGATGAGATTGATGTCTTTTGAGAGTTTAAAAGATACAAATAGATACAAAGATACAAAGCTGCTGAATAGATGTGGAAAACATTTTGTTTGAAACTTTCTTTGAGGAGAAAAAGACATTCTGCATTACTTCATGTAACATGTTCTTCTCATAAATATATATATATTAAATTATACAATAATTAAAATAAACATAAATAAAAGCCACAAACTCCTTACATATAATCATATATCATATATATATATACTAAATCATATCATATCAAATCTGAAAAAGAATGCCCGATACTATGTTTGCTTAATGAAATACCAAACAACCTTCACACTGCTATAATACCATAATATCAAGTTCAATATCTTACTAAAAAGATGTGTGTGCCTTGTATAACACTAATAAGTGAGAGATGCATGTGTTTGTCCCCATTCTCCAGCAGAGGGCAGAGAAGAAATATTATTTCAGCAAAGAAGGTAAAAGCATTATCCAATGTTTGTGCAATGACCTTTTTCTGTGTGTGACAGTTAACATAAGACAGACTATTGTTATCAGATCTCTAGTTACATTTCAATACTTACCATACACCCAGCCGATACATATGGACTCAAATATGGCCACAAACAGCAAACACATCCCGCTGGCAGCGTACGAGTCAAACAGCTGGAAGACGTACATCCCTCCCTGATGGGACAAGACAGGTGTCAGTTTTCTGTCACAGACACTGAGACACTGTGTATGCATCAGGCTTGGTTTGATCACATCAAATATGAAATTATTCATGTTTTCTTAATTTGGTTGTCGGGGCCGATGTCATAGTGACATATAGTAATCCAGATAATTCAATTAACAAGCTAGCCTGATTTTGCCGAGAGGTAAAAGAAAAAAAAAGCAGATCTAAAGCTTACAAACTAACATACCGTATATCGCTTCATGCGTACAATTTGAACTAACCGTGATGATAAAACTTCATCACCGTTTCAGTTATTTGTGTTAAAACCAGGCTAGCCGTCTGCTAGCTGGAGATTTCAAAGGACATAAAATATATATGAGAGTGGTATCAATCTTATCATCTAATTCTCAGTAAGAAAGAAAATATATATACATTTTCCATAAATCCTTTAAAACTTCCCATTGGTTACAGTGCTCACATGTTATTATCCATTTTACCTACCCCACCTCCACTTAAGACAACTCATCTGTGCTTTCACGCCACTAACAGTGTCATCATGAATAAAATCTCAACATGGGTATTGAACTTTACTCCCAGACGACCTTCTGAGTGGTGATTTCATACTACTCGAGGTCTCTCATGACATTTTATTCATGATGGCTCTTTGGTGGCAGAAAAGAATAAAGTGTAAAGAGTACAGGTGTTGAAAGACGAGTAAATACGGAAACATGAAAAGCTTTTAGCGGACGAAAGACCTTCTTCATAGTGTCAGGAACCAGATTATCTTCCATTATTATGACTTAAAGATGAAATGCACAGCAGAACAGCAGAGCTGGTGACATGAATGTAGCTCTAAATGGATTGCAGAGTTTTAGGATTGAAACATGGTCAACTCTGGAGTCCACATTGTATCTAACATATGGATTGTTTTATCTAGAATGTACCTTGCTGGGTTTCACCTCAGACTGTAGATGTAAATTGGTGGTAGTGATGATGATGATGATGATGATGATGATGATGATGATGATGATGATGATGATGATGATGCTGACATGCCCACATATAAAAGAAAAGAAAAACATAAAGGTAAAAACTCCCCAGAATTAAGGTTGAGTACACTTTGACATATGATTAAGTAGATTTCCATATTGTGTGTCTCGTATTTAAAAACATCTGTTGAGTAACTAAAGCCATCACAAAATCCTTGTTTTGTCTCTTGTTGTGCTGTACCGATTAGTTTGAAGCTTGACATTCAAAATTAAAAATCAACAATCGAATATTGTGCACCTTTTTTCGTGCATGTATAATCATTCTGTTTCAGCCCAGTGGCAGATACAGTTTAGCCTACACAAATATTAATAGTGTAGAATTAGATTATAGTGGTGAAAGCTCAAATACTTCATGTACTGTAGCATTGTAGCAGTGCAATGCCAAACAATAATTGAGTTTCTTGGTGTCGTTTTGTGAAGACGTTCTACTTTCTTTTGCATTCTTTCGCTCGTTTCTCCTGATTATGGAACCAAAAACTATTATAGACAAGTCAATCTTGCAGCTGACAGGCGTAACCTTAAACGCTAAAGTTGTAGCTATAGCTGAGTCTTACCTCTGTACACATAATTAATCCGATGAAGAAGGAGACGATAGACATGATCAGAATCAGCAGCTCTCTACGGTAGCCTCTCCTGAAGGTCTCTGGGTACATGTCCACCACAGCTGTCACTAAACTCTCCACACACACAAACTGTAAAATAGAATAAATAAGATAATTGTTTCAATGGAAACCTCCTTCAGTTTAGTTAGTTGACGAAACAATACTATGGTACATTACAAAAAACACAGTTACTCCATTATGATTTATGATGATGTCAATACATATTGATGTCAATACATATTTATAATCATAGTAATTTGAGCCTAAACAGTAATTTTTGTAATTACTTGTACATCTTTAGCAACCTTTGAATTTTATAAAAAAGTTAAAGATTCTCTATATTCTCAGTATCCTGACACCAGTGGTCATCACCTGACTGTCCAGGCCGAGGAAGATGAGCATCAAAAAGAAGAGACCGGCCCAAAGTGGCGCCAGAGGCATCATAGTAACAGCCTTCGGGTATGCAATGAATGCAAGACCAGGACCTGTATCACAAAAAAAATCACAACAGTAGTCTTATGAGAGCAGGTGAGAGTATTCAAAAAATTCAAGACAAGATGGCTTAACAGCATTAATCATAGATTGGTCCATACATCTTTCACTTTTTAGCTACACCCTATTTAACCTTTGCTCACATTTATTATAATATTTAGTTTAATCAGTTAAACTTTTGACTTATAGTTGTCTATTTGACAGTGCTCACAGTTGAACACTGTTTTCCTAGGAGTCCACTTAAAGCTTTAAGCTTTAATATTTATTATACTCATTTTATCATTGGCAACTGATCGTGGTATAAGCAGGAATATTCCAATAGAAACACATTATCAAAAATCCATGCTGATGCAAGTAAACTTCAACTTGGCAAAGTGGTTTGAACATCATAAAAAACGCTCCCTCCAAACTAAAGGCAGATAGACGTGTAAATATACTGTAAGTGGACAAAGTGGTGCAATGCCTATTCGTGGGGGAAATTAATGCGATACAGTTATAAAACTGATTGAAAATAAGAGAAGGAATGCCATTGCGTTATTTAATACCTACATTTTGTGACACATTATTTAAAACATTGAAATTTGTCCTCACCATGCTCTTAGACAAACATTTTAAATCTCTCGCTCTGTCACATTCACTAAATCATTCATACTGACTTAAATAAATCATGATACGGTGGTCTAAGAGCTTTGGTGAAGAGTGTGGCGTTATATAACTGGTTATGTTGGTCGATTTTACCACACTAAGATGTTTCAGACGGGCTCTCTCTAGTCTACAGTATGCATTAGATATAGTATACAGCCACATTACAGTTCTGGGACTTGATACCTGATTAAGAATCATTCTTGTTATTCTCTCACCAGATTCTGCCACAGCCTCGATGGGAACATTTTGTTCGTAGGCCATGAAGCCCAGCACAGAGAAGATAGCAAAACCTGCTAAAAAGCTGGTGCCGCTGTTTAGACAGCACAGCATGAGGCAGTCCCTGAGGAGCAAGACAGACAGAGAAGGAGATCACACTCACAGTAAGAGCTGTCCCCGGACCTTTAGTATAAGGCGACGCATACTTTCTGCCATATACATTCTCATGCATGAAACTACTGTGTGATGAATGGAAACGGAAATGTATGTGGTAGTTCATTCATTCTCATCCTGTATTCTTATAGTATTACTTGTAACAGTTATTGTTGTAGGAATTGTAACTTCCGAGAGCAGTGAGACAGCCCAAGCAGATGGCATAGGAGAAGAAGATTTGGGTTCCAGCATCCACCCACACCTGAAGGAAAATTGGGAATAAACATAAAGGTCAACAACAAATCATTGTAAAACATAACAAACAGAAAGTAAATAATGTTTCCAGCAGACATAACTGCTATAATTGTCACTGACAATATATAGTTTTGTGAGATTGCTTTGAATTAAATCACAGAATTACAATAAGTAGAACAGGTTTTTCCAATCAAAAGAGATTACCATGATATGTCAAGAGGTGACTGTTATCTTCTCTAATGAAACCCCACATTTCTTTTGTTACTCATCTACCTGATTTTCATCATCTCGCAGACTTTGTAATGAAATCATGGCTCAGCTCAACCTATTCCTTTGCCCTCTAAGAGGCACACAGTGGAGCAGCATGAATCATGGATTAACATCCTAAAAGTAGACACAAAGTCTTCCGCTTCCTAAATATTCATATTTCGCTACACCAACAGCTATAGAGTAAAATTTGGGGTTTCCTTAAACATTCAATATTTTTTTGCCAATGGAATTTGTTTGTTGAAAAAGTAAAGATTGATTTATGCTTGTTGCATCTGCAAGGATGAAAGAATGCAGAAGACATTAGCTTCAGATACACTGGCCCCAACATGAGAGAATATCGGTTTTCCAAGAGGAATAACACTACACATTTCCATCCACCTTGTTTAAAATTCATGTGCCACCTCTCCATTTGTTTCACTCCCTCACATCTGGAGGGCCAAATCTAACCTCCTGGTGGGCTAACTTTGGTCTGCGGGCAGCCTTGCTGTAGAAGCTTTGTAATTTGGGTGTAGCGGCTCTTAAAGCCTCGGCTTCTGTAAGACCCTATCCACTCTAGAAAAGCAACTGAATTGGTTGCTCATGTTTTCCTGAAGCACATGTTTGTGGTTATGTAAATAATGACCGTCCTCTCTAAGCAGCAACGGTGGAAGAAGCTCATGTTGTACCTCACAAAACCTTCCAGTATTGTGACTTTGACAGACAAAAACTTTTTTTTTTTATTTAGGTATGATGAATTGTCGTTTCGTAATCAGCTGCTACACTGAGATGTCCCGAGTGAATTCTTATATAACGGGATAATTAAAGATAATTAATTCTCAAGTTTTTCTATCAGTTTAATCCTCTTTAGGGTCGCGGCTTAGTCCAGTATACACCGGGTTGAAGGGGAACATCATAGTTAGGTCCCTGCTTCAATGCAAAACAATTCAGAATCACACTGCAAGCAAATTGGTGATTAGGAAAGATGATGGTTCATGCAAGACCTTTATCACCTTCTTTATCCCACCCAATTATATATTTAGGTATAATGTGGTCATGGGTCAAAGTATTTAAATTCTCAGGCGGCATGGGAATTTACACATGCAAGATTCTTCACTGAGACAGTGAAGCAGTAAAATGCACATCATGAAACTAGTTTGTAGTTCAGCACAGAACCCTAGAACACACAGGATAGCATGGTGTGCAAGCAAATTCAAACTTAATGCAGCATGGCTCTTTGAGAACTCTCTTACATCACCATTCAGCCACTAATCTCATTTCCCCACCGAGCAACAATTAACAAACGCACGGGCTTCGCTCCCTCCTGAGAGTAACCACGGTAACTTCTGTGACCTCACAAACACAGGACTGTTCCTGTGGTAGAACAGGCCTTTCTCTCCTAATGTTCATTAATGTTCCCTTTAGTTCAACCTCGGCTGATGGCCGCACAGCGCAGGAAAACCTTAAAGGCCCAGGCGCAGAGAGAATCACTTGTTGATGTTGTGCCTAATTTGGCCGGCTTGTGTTTGGTTATGTTGAGACTGTGGCTCCACAAAACTTCTCTACTGTGTGAAAGTTCGATGACAATGGCTGTAAGATAGACTTCTTGTAATGTAAATAATCCACTCTTGGTACTTCTGACATTGCACTTTTTGTGTAAATGAGATCCATACCGTAAGCAATACTGTTATGTGAAGTGCAGCAAGATAATTGGCTGAAACTAATCATTTAAATTTCACTCGCCACTTTACCTTGGACCCATACGATGAACATAATTTATCAAATAATCATCACGTTATATTACATTGTACAGGTGGTGCAAGCCTACCGCCATGAGAAAGGTATACGGGGGAAGAGAATGAAGAGAATAGGCAATGCATGATGAAGGTCAGGGGTGTAAAAAGAGTGGGTGACACATTGCCACACACACTGCACACAGCCTGGTGAACAGAACAGAGGCCTGATTGTCCCTTCGGAAGCCAATTTAACATCTGTGTCAGAAGTAATGTCTTCCTCTGCCAAACAGCAGCAATTCTCTATCTCCCTCCTTGTCTCTATCTGTGACTCTGTTTGTGTCTTTGTTTGTTGATCCATTTTGTTTCACACCTTCACCATCTATCTGTATCACTGTTTCTTTCTGTCTCAAACTTAACTATGTTACCAGATGCAAAACTCATCTCATTGGATAACAACTGAAAAAAAATGTTATAGGCTTCCTTGTTTTCCATTGCAAATGCATGGATATAAAAATGAAGTATACCTGCTAACAGGCAGTTTATCAAGAGTTAAGGTTTTACTCTTTATATAGTGCATTATATCATCCATGGCTTGATACTGTATGTTCTTAACACATTTTCTCACCACCATCTCGCTACTTTGCAGAGTTTTGCTTGTCTGTCTGCACAGTTGCATACTGACTCAATTTCTAGTCATTTTAGGAGCAACGATGTGTCCTTGTTATCACATCCATGGCGTCTCACACCAACTGTTGCCATTAATAGTTTAAAACAGGTCTTCAGGGATTGGAGTCTGAACAGAAGGAAGTGATTAAATATGATATAATGTGTGTAATCAGTATAATATGATATCATATTGTAGCTTTTCTTGTTGTTTTTGTGTACTTGTGTCTTTGTATGTTCATTTGCACTATCCGCTCTGCTGCTGTAATTCCAGCAAATGTCCCCGCTGTGGGAGTAATAAAGGATTATCTCATCTTATCTTGATCAAAAGGGATATTTTGTTAAATGTGCAAGTTGCAAGACATCTACCTATTTTGAAAGCATGAAAAGACAGGAGACAGTCAGAAAACAGGCACTATTTCGCACTGAAGTTGCGTAATAAGTGGGTGCCTTAGTGTTAAACTCCAATTACCTGCAAAGCCCCTCCTCCCTACTGTTGCTACTTTCCGTTTTTGCGCAGCACATACAGAGTTCACAGTGATAACTGCGGCAGATTTACTAGTCAAAATGTCTCCACCTGACTTTCCATGTTTCTACCCAACTCCTTTAAGTGTGCACTTGAGTGCTACTTACAGGATATTTTCCTAAGGCCGAGACGAAAGCTGTATGTCCCAGGCGAATTAAATAATAACCTTGGAGATAACGATAGATTACTTGCATGCGCAAGAGTTACACACTTAGCGCATGCTAACGATTGCTGATTACATTACAGCCAGGAAACACACTGTGTAATCCCTTCCTTACATTGTAATGCCTTTCTATCAGTCTATCTATCCATCCATCCATCCATCCATCCGTCCATCTATCCATCCATCCATCCATCCATCCATCAATCTATCATTTATCCCTCCATCCGTCCATCCATCTATCCATCCATCCATCCATCCATCCATCCATCTCTATGTTCCTTTCTTTTCTGTCTTACTCACTCAAACTCGACCTCTATCTCGATTCATGTTGTCATGACACTCCATCCACGGACGTTTTCTTTTGCACTGTTGCCTAGCGACCCGAGTGGTCTGCCTCTTCCAGACGAGGTCAAGGCGTCTGCTCTGCGTGAGCGTTGGAGTTATATGTTGATGCACCACCTCTATTAGCCTCAAATCCTGAACTGTCAACTCCCCCAGGCTCTGAAAACTCACTATTGACTTGACCGCTGTTCACCTCATCACCAGCAGGAAGTGCCGGCACTGCGATGATAATCTTGACTCTATATTACTGTAAGGTACAGTGGCATCAATGCCATTATAGAGGGGCGTATAAATGAAGCCAAATGTTTATAACTGTATAAAACAGTTGCTTCTTTTTTTGTATTCAGCCACAAGAGAGGTGCCATCTGGCAAACAGTTTCATTCTGCATAAAATAGACAAACAAGCAGTTGTTTTGGGTATACTGTAAAGTATCGTGTATTTGGACAATATAGTACATTAAAAACGTTTAAAAAAAAAGAAGAATGATCCCCCATCACATTACAGTTGCAACAACACCTCCAGTCCTCCTGGCAGCAACTCAGCTCCAGACAGGTGGGTGTGAGGCAGCGCTATACATTAATTGAGTCTAGTCTCTGTAAACCCTCCTGCTTTACCTTCTGCATTTCATAGGTAATCTGACCAAAACTGTCATGGCACATTCAGATTATATAAGGTTGGAGTTCTGCAGTGTCCTTGATGTGAAGCATCCCACAAAAAAAACAGTATTACTGGACTTGGGTTTTCTGGACTTGCAGTTCTGACCTCCAGCAGTAAGAAAACTAATAGCAGTGTAAAGCTGTTTGGGGTGGGAATCACCAGAGCCCCCACCATATTATATTATCACGATACTAAGTCACAATACGATATTATTGCGATATATTACCTATTTTCATTTGGAAATTATGCAGTTTGTAAACATCTGTTTATTTCTAATGGCCAATTAACTAAATGATGTATTACCATCATCAACTATTTCCTACTTAGCTACTTAGAGCTAGTGTTGGGAAGTTAAACAGGTCAAATTCACTCTCTGATCTCTATTTATATTGCTGTGAAAACATCTCCTTCAAACAGATGGATTAATTCAAGTTTCTCACCAAAAACTAAATTTTACAAGATTACTTTCACATATCATTAAGACCTCAGATTTCTATATATTAGCAATATAACGTTATATAATAACGATATAACATTATTCTATATAATAACGGCCAATGATGATCGGCAGTTAAACTTGTTTTACACTGATGGTTAAACTATGTAATTAATACACGATTCACATGAATCCATGGTCATTTGTATTCAAAATGCCAAACACTGCTGATTTCTCGAATTTTTGGGCGCATATAAGGCTGGGGTGTTGGTTCCCTCTGAAATATTTACAGCAATGCTTCAGGTGAGTGGCACTTGTCTCTCAAAGACACAGAAGTAACCGGTGTACCGGTTACGTGACTCACGCAAGAGGAGATTTCACTGCACACAAACATGCAGGAATCAGGACACCATAGATATCGTAGCTTCTTCAATTTTTATGGTTATGAAACCGTGGTTTATGTAACAGTTACGGCCAAATCCGTTAATCCCGACATCCTTAGTTGCATTATTAACAGTTTAAACAATAATAAAAATACTGTATCGACCCACCCCCTCCCACATCTAACAGCTGTGTTCGTAGACATGGTATGCCATCTACAGGCAAGGACCTCAATAGCTTCTGAAACCTTGACACATGTGGCACCTGCAGCCAATAAGTGTGACAACTCCATTATTTTCATAGCTGCAATGTGTGGGAAAGTTTGAGGTTACATTTGAAACATTTAACTTTTTTGAAGGAGGCAGATTCTTACCCTGTTCGCCATAGATGAGAGAGATACATTAGAAATAAGCCTACCTGAGGGTCAGAGAGACGTGACATGTCCGGGTAGAGGTAGAACTTGATGCCTTCGTATGCTCCTGGCAGCGTCACTCCTCTGATCAGCAGGACCAACAACATGACGTAAGGAAATGTAGCTGTCACATACACAACCTGCAAGTATAAATATGCAGATTTGGAATATTAATTAATGTGTGTACAGAGGGAAGCTGTGCAAAGCCTAAAACCTGCCAACAATAGTCACAGCTGATTATTATTAGGTCCTAACCAACATGGCCATGTTTCGTGACTATACTGTATACATAGTATTTGTATACAGTATGTACAGTACAACAACTGGTAGGGTGTCATGCACAGCACTACAGTCAACTCCTAGGTAGTAAATTCAGTACAGTACAGTAGCTAACCATCAAACCAACACACCCTTTTTTATTGCACCATTCAGGTTTTGCAGAATTGTGCTCAACATCTCAAGACTCTTAGAAACCCCTTGAACAAAGACCCTGGCCTCTTGGAAGGCAGAGGCGGGCAACATACATCCCCTGCCTTGCTGGCATCCAGTCAAAGTCCAATTGAGGGCAGAACAGGACAGAACAGAGCCAGCCAGGAGACTGAAAAGAAAAGAAGGCTCCTCTGGCCCCGTCTCTTAAACAGGAGAAGCCCTAGAGGAGTGATGCTGGCAGTGTGGGAAAATGCGCTTTTCTTTGAAGCACGTACAGAAGTGCACGAGTGCACACACACACAACTTCATTCATAACACTGAAATGGGTGTGCACATACTACAGACAAGGATAAAGTAGACCATTCACACATACGGGCCTAAAAACACACCCATAAACGCATGCACACTCCAATTACCTGTAAAACCCTGGTCCCATTATAGCTGCAAGCAGCATTTGGATTTGAATCATTTGATGTATTGAACTTTTTTATCCAAATGTGTGGGACCAATTTGATATGCCAGTCTTTATTCTGCCCTCCACCATTTAGAAATGTATAACATTCAGCTTTACTGAATATCCTGAATATCATTCACCTTAAAAACCCCAAAGTTTAGAAATACATTAATTCCTAACCAAGGTAGTGCTTGAACAGTAAGGGTCCACAAGACTTAATGAGGTTGTTCACAGTAAGCTTTTTTAATCCTAGCGTGGCCAACAGGGTAAAGTGTGGGAAAAGTTGTCTCCTACCCAGCAAATCCCTCTTTTAATTTGTCAAATAAAACGATCACGCATCCTAAAGCTTCTTGCCCTCTTTCTCTCCATGGCAATGAAAAGGGCAATATTCAATCTATGCACTTTTGGTGCTCCACATGCTCCATCCAGCTCACCACGGGTAAACATTTAAGCCACCACAAATTTACTGGTCAGACTTGCCCCTGCCTCGCCGTAAATCTAACAGGATGGCTTAAATGTGAGAATGGCTGGCAAACACAGCCAACAAAAGCAAACAGCTTAGCAGAGTCGGAACTGAATGGGCTGTAGGGTCTGTGGAGAAGAAAGCACTTTTCTCTCTTGCAATGGGTGGCTGTGGTTTATTTCTCATAGCAGGAGAGAGAGAGAGAGAGAGAGAGAGAGAGAGAGAGAGAGAGAGAGAGGGGCAGCAGAGGCGGAGGCTGAGGGTATACTCTGCATGCCCCTCATGAACGCTCTCCTTTCCTCCAGTGAATACAGGAATCAATCTTGGACCGGCTGCTAAAGCCCAGCCATGAAGAAGCCTTCTCTCCTCTTACTTCACAGCCAGACAAAAGACACTTCAGGGAGATATAGGCATTGCCGCTTGGTTGTTTCCCCCACCCCCGTCATGTAGAGTGTGAACCCATTCATTTTTCTTCACACACCTCTCTTTTTTTCTCTTTACTCTCTTTCTTCCCTCTCTTTTTTGCTTCCATCTCCATCTCTAACGCTCTACTCATTCTGGATCATTGAATCTGAGAGGAGTTTCTGTAGTGGAGCTGAGCACCCAAAGCAAGGTGCAGCGTCCTCACTTTCAAAGCTGCCAAAAGAGACTCAAAGGACATTAAAATGGAATAGGTGATGGGAGGAAAGGTAGAAGTAGGTTGTGTAGACACATCTTTTCTTCTTTATTTCGGTGGGGGGGGGACGCATATACTGTATAACTAAACCTCGTAAGCGAGACTTGTGTCTATATACTCTGCACAAAGTTAAACACGTTTCCAGTGGTTTTTGGCCTCCGCCAGAGTTGTCCCTTGTCACCAAGTTTATGATTTTCATGGACAGGATTTCAAGGCTCAGTCGGGGGGAGGAGAGTGTCCGGCTTGGGGACCTCAGAATTGCGTCTGTGCTCTTTGCAGCTGTTGTGGTTACGTTGGCTCCTTCAAAACGTGACCGTCACACTGAGGCAGTTTACAGCCGAGTGTGAAGAAGTCAGGATTAGAGTCAGTACATCCAAGTGTAGGCCTTGGTTCTCTGCTGGAAAACGATGGATTGCACCCTCTGGGTTGGGAGTGACTCACTGCCCCAAGCGAGGGAATTCAAGTATCCCTTCATAGTCCAACTGGAGAGACGCTTGTGTGGCATGGGAACACCTGAGGGTCCCCCAAGAAGAGCTGTTAAGTTTTGCTAGGGAGAGGGACATCTAGAATACCCGCCTAAACCTGCTGACCCCACGACCCGACCCCAGATAAGCAGATAGAAAATGGATGGATGAATGGATGCATGTAGCCTCTTGTGATGGAGTTATTTCAAGGACAAGATAACGTGCTATATGTTGTGGCTATTTTAGTGTTCAGAACGAAAATTAAACCAGCTCCAGTAAATAACGCCAAAGTACCATGCACACATATTCCTCATGTTTAGTGTGTGAAAACATCATGCAATACTTGGTTGCTTGCAGTTCAACCACATGATAGTACACATGCATTACTCAGTCTCACCTTGCCAGTTGACTTGGGTCCCTTCCAGATGCAGAAGTAGCAGATGAACCAGGCCAGGGCCAGGCACATTGCGAGCTCCCAGCGGAGTCCTCCCATGTGTTCAATGCCATCTGAAATCTTCAGTACTCTGCGTCTATTTGGCACAGAGAGCACAGGTGATTTACAATGTAGTTAATACTCTTGTGTGGCATAAACTCTTTCTGAGAAACGAAATGTGGATGTATTGAAAATAGAACCTTCAGTTAGTCGATAGGTATTAAGTGCAAACTGAATTCAATTCAATATATTTTGTATTGCCCAAAATCACAAATTTGCTTCAGATGGCTTTACAATCTGTACACAAACGACATCTTCTGTCCCGGGACCTCACATCGGTTCAGGAAGGACTCCCCCAGAAAACCCTTTAACATGGAGAGCAAGTAAGAAACCTTCAGGAGAGCAACAGAGGAGGATCCGTCTCCCCAGAAGGACAGAAGTACAATAGATGTCATGTGTACAGAATGAACAACATAACAGAGTGATAACACATTCAATGAATATGACAGAAATTATTCATATAATGAGTAGTAGGCATAATGAAAAAGTTACAACTACCCAAAATAACAGCAACAGTGGATATAGTAGAATACTAATGATAATAAAAGCAGTAATGGTATTGGCAATACTAATTACAATGCAACTAATAATAACTGTGCATTGATCACTAAATGGCCTTTATTGTGTTTTATTGATTCCCCATGTCATTACCATTGACATCCTGACTAAATCAAACATCCCCTTGCTATCAACGACTCAGAGAGCCACATGAATTCAAGGGGAATAACCAGCAGTACAGGATGACCTCAACGATTGTCTGTGATTCACACTGCAGCTTCCTCCTGTTCATAAACCTCATCCTGCTGCTAACCTGGTAGTTAAGGATGCAAGTGAGAGTTTCAGCATGCTGCTTAGTAGTAGTGAGTCATCAAGCCAATACAGTCCGATAGAGATCCTGTAGTGTTTTACTGTAATAGTATAGGTCTACTTGCAATACAGGTGTGACAGTGTAGGTGCAATATGTGCAATATGTAGGTGAGAGATGTCAGCGATTATGACATCATCTTGTCAGCGGTGGTGAATCAACAGTGTGTTTCCTGTTTGTTAAAGCAAAGCCAGGCAACAACATTGATGGTGGATGAGAAGTGAGACTCAGAGACATAGAGCTACATGGTGCTGCCAAATCTTTGCCACCGAGTTCACCCCCGGAGCTCCTGACCAGCCATTGATCATCGTGACATGTTCTTGGTGGCCGGCCACAGGCTAGGTCCAACACAGCCCCCCTGGTTAGCCGAGAGGGCAAGACGTGAACACTAATGTGTGTAAATATACTTTTGTGCGATCTAAAACGTATATAAATTGGATGTATACGGGCGTAAAGTGCTGCATATTTCGACAATGCAACTTGTGTTTTTGTACTGTGTGTTTGTAGGTTTGTGGTTTCTTGGGTAAACAATGATATATAGTCATTGCTTAGGGTTTCGGTATGGCTCTAACCACAGATAAGCAAGCAGAAGATAGATGTCTTCTACCTGGTGGTCCCAAAAATAGCAATCATAAAGAGACTCAGTAGTTAGTTTTACCAAATAAACTAATCTAATTTTACTTTTCACATGTATAAACTTTTTAAATGTAAAAAAAGAACACATTACCGCATCCTCTTAAGAGACGACCAAGACATCTGCATTGATAGCTCGTGTCTAGTCTTATTTTTTTGTACATTAAAACTTATTTGTCCAGACATATCACTACTTTAGTGATGCACTGGTACAATCATTGCACATAGTGTGTGTACAAAATTAATTGCATATGTACGAAAGAATGTGGTCGTTTGTGAGTCTTTCATCAAACTCTATTTCAGTGATTAAGCTTTTTATTTTTAGGAGTAAAGATGGGATGATAAAACTGTACGACATTATTTTGTAGCACCAACGTGAACATTCATACAGATGGCAAAATACAACTTGTTTAACTTACTGCTCTGATGTTTGTTGATGCTGTATATACAGTACAAAACATGACAGCCTGTCTTGGCATGGATTAAAAAAAGCCTGGTCGGTTTCTATTTTTGCCAGCAACACAGTGGTTCTCTTTTTGGCCGTTTCCTTTGGGCATGTATGTCTCCTGGGTTAGGTTTATATTCATGGCTCTAATCTAATGTCTGCATTCTTGTTACACAAATCATCTCACTTAATTTTGATTTAGACGCACCAATATAAATCTCATTTTTAATTTAACCATCTGACTGCAATAAACAGGTTTGTTTGTATTACATTTGACCCAGCAGTGTAAACACAGCCACTGGCAGCGAGACAGGAAGTGTGGTCAGCATTACACACTGACAAGGCCTGATCCCCTGCCACACACATGGCTCTAGCTGAGAGACAGCTGGCCTACCAGGGCCTGTTGACACACAGATATGAAAAGAGCTGACTAATTATTGGGGGAAATGTTAGGGGGGGTTAGTTTAAGTCTAGAGCGATCAGAAGCTCAGATTTTCAAGATTATAGTACATTAAATGAGATGCTGTAGACTGCCTGAACTGAAAATCACCTCCTTGTTGAGTTGTTATACAAACTGTGATACCATTAATACTTTATACCCACAGAGATGAAAGCCATCATCACAGTATGCCCTCCAATGGGACTTTGCACACACAAACAGAGCGTGAAATCTCATATAAAGACTAATGAATATGACAGAACATGAAACAAATGGAATAAAAAATGTACTCACTCCCAGAACTCAATCACTGGAGAGGTTGCATTGATGTTTGTAATGTTGGTGGCATTATCTCCAAAGGAGTCGACACAGTTCTCTGTGAATACACAATGGCATTACTTTTCGGTACGTCCTGCAGGTAGAGATTTAGATATGACATTACATATTAAATCCAAGGATGGATTTTCGATTTTATTTAATCTTGAAACAAAAAAAGGTGCACATGATTATTTTTGCACACAAGAATAATGTCCTCTTTAATCCCCTACCTGTGTTCCAGTAATGCCCACAGGCGGCCCACGGCAGCTCGGTGGTGAAGCAGTTGAAGAAGTAGAAGATGGCCCAGGCAAGGATCACCACATAGTACACGTTAAGATGAGCTGCAATCACCTGCGTTGCAAACCCAATTCCTGAAAAGACAAAGAGACACAGATAAATTAACAATTGTACGTGAATGGGCTAGATCTTCAAATTATTGTAACCTGCAATTATTCACAGCTGCAGTGAATAATATCAGTAAGACACATGTAAGATTCCGTAGCATGCAAAGGTGTTGCAACAGATAAGATTTGTTAAAGCAACAACAACAGCGACAAATGATTTACTCAGGATCATCATGAGAAAATAGATTTATATGACAATGTTTATTGTGCATGTACACGAATCACATTCCCTCAGCCCTGACTACTTTGTCACTTTTTAGTTTCCGATCTTCTATTTTAAAAGTAGGATCCTGAGCACACCCTGATAAAGAATATGAAGTGCAGGTTTTCTCACCCTCAAATAGCGGGCAGACTTTCCTCCAGCTGGTGATGCCTCCCTCAGTGGTGAACTGACCCAGGGCAGTCTCCAGGAAAAACACAGGGATACCGCAGCACACAAAGAAGATGACATATGGAACGAAGAATGCACCTGTAGGCACACAAAAGAAAAAATATACGGAGCATGAATCAATAAAAAAACGATAAAACTTTAAACGAGTGTGACATAAGATTTAGATAAAAGCACTCACTGCGATGACACACTCTAATGCCAAATTACCTTTTCATATGATAAATGGAGGATCCATACCGTGCTGTCTAATGATGTGTAATGAGTGAACCCACCTATTTCACGATTGTGCATAATGGATGAAATAATAAATGACATCATATATTAATACTTCTCTTGCCATTTCTTTTTCATGAAGTCAAAGTTCCTAGAAAGAAAATTGATCTCCCGCTTTCGTTTGCTAAAAGATGAAAGCACTTGTCTTACCTCTTTTACTCAGGAAGCTGCCTTTTACATTTGAATGATATCTTATCCGATGCATGTGTCTAATCAGGTAACATTCACATGTGTTTCTTTTCTAATCTTGCCTTTTCCATACTTACTTGTCTTAGCTTATTTTATGTCCACCGATTTTCGAACACAAAATCCCCTCCTACCACCTTGACTCTTTGCTGTATGTCCATAGATAATTAAAACGTCTTTACCTCCTCCATTCTTGTAGCAGAGGTAAGGAAACCTCCAGACGTTGCCCAGCCCAATGATCTCTCCAGCCACAGACAGGACAAACTCAATCTTGTTGTTCCAGTGGCCCCTCTCATTGTACTGCCCTTTGTCTAGGGTGGTGCTGGACCCTTCCGGGTCTTTGCCATCCTCTGGTTTACCGTTTACAACGGGCCCGCTCTTCTCAGCTGTCATGACGTTCCAGCAGCCCGCTGAGAGAGAGAGAGAGAGAGAGAGAGAGAGAGAGAGAGAGAGAGAAAAAAGAACAGATGGACAGAATAATTGTAAAAGGTAACTGTAACTGGATTTAGTGACTTTCTCTGGAATTATGATTTTTCCTGCAACATCTGAATGGGACTGTCCCATCAGTGCAAAAGCATGCCCATTGAAAAGTCCACACTTAGGTATGTGAAGGTTCAAATCAACTGCAGTCCAATTAATGTTCACTTATTGTGCAACTGCATGGTCCTTTAATCAGCCATGTATCTATATAAAGAAAGAACTGTGTCGAATTAAGTGTGACACCTCACCGACTATGAATTCAATTGAAGGACAACATCATCACGAATAAAAAAGTAGAAAAGACATTGTACATGTATGTTAATGTTAGTGAGTAGATAAGAAAAAAACTAGCTGTCAGTAACCTGCACGGACCCACTAACTTCTGTGAACACTCAACTCTTCTGCTTGATATCACTGTAATTCCCCATTGTTATGTAGCATCGAAAAACCAACCTGATAATTAGTTGAAATACAGTGAACCTGAAAATCTATTGTACTTAAATGCAAGATAGCAGCTTAGAAAGAAGTTTGGTCATTTGTCAATCAAAAAAAAGAGAGAATTGATCATGTAATAGAAATCAAAGACATGAAACAATAATTTGCTTACTCACCGGTCTCCTATGGAACAGTGGCTAACCTCTTTTTGGCTCCCGCGATGATGCGCACAAACAATTGCCTTTACAAAACACAGGGTGGTTAAGCCTGATCAGGGGGGTGAAGGAAAAAAAGGAGAGAGGGGGCAAAAGAGGAAAATGAGAACAATCTCGATCCGCGTTGTGTAAAGTGGCGGTGGTGGATCTACCGTCTATATAAAGGAAGATCCCATGGACGTGACAGAGGGACGGTAGATCTTGCTCCAGGCAGTGGACAACTTGCGACTGCGCTCCCACTCTTCAAGCGGTCCACTCTCAAGCGCCTCTACTTGGATAAAAGCCATCTGGTAACACATCTAGCTCTCGCATCAGCGTTACCACGGCGGAGAGAGAGCAGGGTGACACGAGGAGACGGAGAGACGCGAGAAAAAAAGTTAGGTTGGCGTAAATTGAAGCATGAGCTTTGGAGTTTTTCTGTAAATTAAACAATATTAAGTAGCTTATTGCATTACAGCCACCCCATTACATGAATGCATCATGTCTACAAATGCATGCGTGAGTGAGATGTGTCATACACAACTCAATCAGACGCTCCTGTACATGCGAAAAAAGACAAAGATGCACAAACTCTAGGCTACATATTAAGCCTTACATTCATATAAAGTTGAAAAGTCAGCATGCAGCAGTAAGACAACCCCAGAGATATCATTTTCAGTTCTTAATCTTTTGTATTTTTCATATTCTGATAATTATGTCCATTTTGACAATAATCACACACACTGAATCAACAAAGACCTGCAGCCCCGTGTAAACAAACGGGTGTGTGCAGAAAAATGACGACAAGGTTGGTGAGCTAGCAAGTGCAAGTTGGCAAGTAAATCGCTGTGCACTTAGCTAAAATGGCTAATTCAGAATGTCTCCGACGAAGATAAGTTAGCAAAGTGCAGGGCCCATTGTCAGAATGTTCACAATTCACAATTAGAAGTTTCCTTTAAAGGTTTACCTTCACTTCAAGTCAGCTTTTACATACTGTCATCCATGTGCGACCTGTGCCTTCACATTTAAATCTTGATTTAAAAAAACGAATAATGAGTTTTCAGGGGTAAAGTCTCCATTGTGTAGCCAAGTGGATAATGTGACGTTCACACTAACGCCACTAGATGGCACTGTGCCTTTTCGGGTACCCCTAAATTGAGCGGCCTCTACAGGAAGTAAAGTTAAGAGGCGCGTGAACAGATGAAAAGCACAACAAGAAGTGAAGAGTCCTTCACTCACCTGTAGCCCTACCAGTTGAGCTCTCTTCCATGTCGTTAAATTCACAATGTTATTTCTGTACAAAACGGTCAAAAGACGTGCATAAATAGGTTTGTATAGAAGTCATAAAAATCAAGGTCTAATGTTTGCCGCTGAAAGCGCTCATGGTGTCCCATGAAAGCACTGTAAGGCTCGTACTTCCTGAAAGCCTATCAAGTTCACCTTACAGATATATATTTTGTTATAATTCATGTTTGAAGACATTCAGTGTGTGTGCATGCTACCAAATAATTTTTTGAACGTTTATTGTGCCCAATGGGGTTAATTATCGTCTCCACATGTGCACAAAGATAGAATGTAGTCAGTATATTGAGATATGCGACACCATTTTAATCGATATTAACATACAAAATGGTTTGTGTTACATCGTAATTAACTGCACGTGGCTTTGTTTGTTTTATTTTATTTTTGTATGATTAGAAGCGTTTCCACTGCAGCTGTTTATGCACTGAATTAATCCACCAAACGGACATACCATAGCGTTATGATTTTAAGGCCCTTTTTATTGGTTGATGCACTATATGTTAGTAACATATATTTGTGGAAGTCTTGTTGAATTATTTTGAGTGGTTATATTTTGCAGTGAGACTTTGTGTCTGGAGTGTAGGACAGTCTTTGTTAAATCTGATGAAGATTGGACATTTAATGCTACTTTCCTACATAAGATTGCTAATAACATTGTTAATAACAATATGTCAAAATAATGTTATGGAATCTGCATTAGAACCCTGCCGTTATATCGGCATCTTTAAATATTAGTTTATCACAGATATTGTTATCATCTGTATACACTTTTTTGTATTCACCTGAAGTCCTTGTTGGTTGAAGACTTGTGGGAAGACAAGTCTCGATCTCCAAAGAGGCTATGACCCCGTTTGATTTATGAATTGATGTCAACCGTCTGCTTCCCTTTGTCAAAGCAGTTGCTCCTGGGCCTTTGCTCTCAGCATACCAACTCACACCTCTTTGTCCCTTCCCGAAGTCACTCTGCGCCCGAGCATACAATATGAACGGATCTCCTCATTTAAACACATTGGATTGCTGTTGTCACTGGCTAAAGATGAATAATCAGCCCATCATAAAGTCTTAATAACCCATGCTGCTTGAAGAACAATAATGTATTATGGGCTTTAAAAAAGGAGTTTATATGGGTTGTAGGGCCTGTTCATACACCAGTTGAGTGCCTGGTTTCCAGGCGTGATAGACTCGGTGCACTAGGAACTCCCCTGACTCTAAAAGCCTGACCTAGTCTCTAAGGATCCCTTTACGCAAGGGTCACTCGTCATTAGAAGCTTAAAGGAAGTGCCCTGCATAAAAAGTATGGCCACCCAAAGCGGCTGGCAAACACTCACTGTGCTTTTCAGGCAGAGTCAAGTCCTTTATTTATGTTGCCCTGTACAACATTATCAGAAGGGGAATGCTTGATGAGCATAACACTTTGATTATTTCTTGCAGGTAGAGGGGCTGCTTCAGAGGCAAATGTTCTTGTTTTCATTCGCTTTTCTATGTTTGGTTAGACGTACCAGATTTATTCCTCAAAACATGTCTGCTTGTTGCTGCAGTGTAATGAGTGTGGTGATACAAGTACACAAAAAACATTTGAACCCATTGGATGCAGTGACAAAACTCTTTAGGAAGGTTAAGAGTGAGATGTGAACTATGATGTGAGAGAGATTGCTTCCAGAAGTTCAAAATGGAGAACCTTTTATCTTCAGCACTGAATTGTCTGTTGACCAGACGGCTACAGGTCATTCTCTTCAACCACGATCCTTCTGGCCTACTGACTCCAGAACAAGCAAGATGCTTCAAAGGGATTGGCCACCTCGGTCCCAAGGGACCACAGACGTTTTGTTCCATTGGTTGTTGGAGTCAGGGGGGACACATAACTTTGCTGTCCATTTGGGACACTAGGGGAAAAAAAACTTGTTACCAGGATACATACCAACAGTATTTTACATGGTGCTGCGAGTGGTTGAGAAAATAAGCCAAGAGATTAGATAGGTGCACTGAAAGAACTGTAGTATGTAAGAGGCAGAAATAGATGGAATACAAAAGAGTAGCAGAATGACAGAAAGGATAGAAGCAGAATGAAAAATGAAGGAAAGAGAGAAGAAGACAAAGCTGTCAAATGTTTTCTTCACTCAGCAGTGAAATATGTATCAAAGAGGTTCATGCATTTGCTCTTTTCACAAACAGACAAGCAGAACCCTTACTTCTAACTTACTTCTACTGCACGTTTTTGTTCCAGACTTTAACCAGAATCCACTTCTTGGGTCTTCTGGGATACAGTTTAAAATTTCATTGGACACCCATTAGTTACCAGAAGAGGCACTTAAGATGTAGCTCACAACAGGCCGGGTATGTTGTGAATGTATCACAGCTCAGGGTCATTGTTCGGTACAACTAAAAGCGGAACATATCATGGACTGAAGTGAGCTATTGCTTTAAAAAAAAGGTCATCAAGTATGACATTATTAAAATTAGACACGTTCCAACTGAAACAGCTTTTATTTATTAATAAATAAATAATAAAGCTAACAATAGACTAGTCCCTCTTGAACGAGTTGCCTGCACATACAGAGGTGCTTGCTTAGCAGCTTTAGCATTACATTATATTCATTTAATTATCTATTAACATACTTTTCTTTGTTGCCATTTATTGTGCAACCACTGAAAACCTGTCCAGCATCCGTAGGATGGCTTTGATAACTGTGGGGCTAAATCGTGGCGCTGTGCAGGTGATTGTTAGTGTATTTCTGCTGCGTTCTTGCTCACTCTCATATTCTGACCAACATTGTAGCAAGATGATGACGCATCTCGAGTGTACCTGCAACACACAGCTTCATCGTCGACACCGCAGATCACTTTTCTTTTGGGGGGAAGATACACGGCTGGTGTGTCTTAGGGTAGGTGAGGCAGATATAACTTTTCAGATGAAACAGGGCAGAGAGGATCTTCAAGCTGTTCATATATTTATCTCCTTGTGCTCTCATTATTCTTCTCCTTTTCTTTCTAAATTTTTCACAACACTGGTCGTCATAAATACATGTTGCTTCTTGTAAACAGTTTCTGAAACACCACGGCCAACTGAATGTGGCATAATAAGTCATCTGTAGTTCAGTAAATAGAATAATTTCTCTGGTGTAATGTAAGGTGAGAGTTTCCTCTGTGTTTATTGTCATAAAAATGTGGGGTTGCAGTGTAATAATGAGAATCGCTGTGTACAACATCGAATCAGAAAACGCTTGTAGAAATTGTATACATAAAGTCATGTGAATTTGTATTTGCAAGAAAAGCAAATATTATTTAGGCATCTTGGTCTGTACGTTGTGTATTGCTATTGTAGTGGTGGCAGCACGGGGCGGCAGGCTTGATAAAGAGCCAGTGTCACTCATATTATCAGTAGGACTGTTTAGTATTAATATGGTGCATCTGAGCAACATGTATGTGTATTAACATTTGGAAAGAGAATAAGAAATATTACCTTCAAAAGAGTTTACGAAGAGGTGTAATAAGAACCCGGACCCATTTCTTTATTATGGGGGACATAATACAGACTAAATAGACCACGTAGAACACATTTCTGACATTGTTTTCAAAATAGTGTCAGGTTTCTTATTTGTGGCTGGGGCTGCAAAGCAAGTTTAACTTGAAGCATCAGTGAAGGTGTAAGTGATGAAAGGACTTCAAATGACATCCAGTGCAAGTTAATGGGATAGTTGAATGTTTTGTAAAGTCTGTAGTGTGTTGCCCACTCTAGGGCTGAGCATTATTTGCAACACACACACAAACAGTGCAAAAATCCAAACATGTTGGAAAATAAATTAAAAATGTAATGATTACAGAAAAAAAACTATAAAAGGTATAATTTTGAGCTAATATGACATATGAGATCCTATGAGTATCAGCTAAAATAAAGCAGATTCAATTCCAATCCTTTCTTCACTGTACTGTGCGTTTTCTCCAAAGCCTACCAGGGTTGCAACACTCTTCTACGACAGCTGGGCTCATGGTTTTATTTTATATATACTTAAGAACTATACAACTAAGGAAAAAAGCTTGAAAAAGGATATCAAGAAACAGGAGCAGATTGGTAGGAGAGGTTCCACTGAATGCCATATGATGAAATCTGGACTTAATTAATTATGGGTTGTCACACACTGTATTGAAAAGCTGATAGGAAGAAGGGAACATATTCAGATTTTAAACTTGAGGGCAACAAGATCATTGGTTGAGGAAAACTTGGAAAAACACCTTCAGTCTGCTGTTTGAGTTGGAAGCGAAAAAGCATAAACCCAAATATGAAAATAGAGTTACCATGTAAATGTCACATGTAATACCAAATGCAGAAAACACTGATGCATGTGGTGTTAAACTATGTAATGATGACAAAATAAACGTATGGGATACAGTCCAAGAGCAAGCAGGCAAAAGAGACAAATATAAAAAACAATCAAAACAGGAACACAAAGATCACAAAGATCACAAAGGCGGGAAAACACACAGACAGGAAGTAAAACATTACATGCCAGGAGTGAACGGCCCAATCCCAATGTCCCCCCTAAAACCTCAAACCCTGAACTCTCAGGGACTTACTGACGTCACCTGCTGTGGTTGAGTGTGAGAGGCTGTGAGGGCTTGATGGTGTAAATATGAATGTGACAGCACTTTGCTGCAACATATCACGTGCCTACATAAAAAAATAGTTTACAATTGTGTATTTATTTTATACTTTTTATTCATTGATTTGAACGTCTTCCTTACAAGATGAGAAGTAATTTTAAATTATCTATTTACTCGTTTTTGTCAAGACGAAATGTTTGATGAACGTAAATAAATATTAAATAAATCATTTTTGCTTGTGTTCCTCTGATTTCATGTGTTTTTATGTTCCATCTTTAATCCGTAATGTTGTAGTGTAAATGTATTTTATCGGGCTGAACGCCCACCACATGCCTCTTAGTTTATCTTCTTTTTTTTACGTCTCCATGCTTCCATTGGGAACTGCGTGTTTAACGTCACATTGCTATGAACTGTGGGTAATTCCCTTAGGCAAAATCAGCATCTAATTCTGACTTGCAGAAAAGGTTCATAAAGGGCTCAAAATTTCTGCCAGAGAGCCCTCAAGCACTCGATGATGTGACAATGGGACACCCCTGAACCCTCAAGGACTTCGCGGGAGCGCGCTTCAAAGTCCGTGAGTCCGTAAGGGTGGAGTTTGGGACTCGGCCAACCACACAATAAAACAGGAAACAGACTAAAAGAAAGAAACGTGATCTCCACCAGGTTTGTCTGCAACGACCACTTCTGCATGTTGTGATTGAATAAACTCAACCTACAATGTGGACACAGAGCAATCATTTTACAGTAGATTGATTGAACTTTCTCTAAACTTCATTCTATAGGAGGATTTTTTGAATGGAATTCATTCCTCTCATCTTCTTTTGATATGTTTGGCATGTTTGGAGCCCCTTCAACTTCAGCCAGATCTACCATTCAATGCCTTGCTATGTGAATGCTTTCCATAGTGTATGAACCTCCAGACCAATAGAGACATCGACCCACATCTTCATATCAACAGCAATTTGCTTGAGCAATTAAAAAAAATGCCGCCAGAACATTTAAACACGGGTCACTTCACTGAGAAAGCCTTAGACTCCTTTGATGCACAATTTTAACCAACAACAAAAAGAAACTGTGAGGGAAAGTGGAGAAAAAAGAAGCTAGGGGAAATGCAAAACAAAGAGCCCAGCGCAACAGATCCCAAACCCAGGTTCAACACACCATCTGCAGCCAATCCACTGCATCCATTCAGTCCACTTGAATTCAGTGTTTCTTTTATCCCCATGCGACAATTAGTCTGGTGTCCAACAAAAGGTAGTATTTACATTCTCAACAATAGTGTGACTGTATCAGATCATGGTATGAGGGTGTGTGATAATGAAGCTTGAATCACACATATACACACGGGCATGCATACATACACACACACACACACACACACACACACACACACACACACACACACACATACCAGTACACACTCTCTGACCCCACTTTACTGAGTCCAGTAGCGTCCTCCGCTTGGCAACAGAGGGGAGTGTTGAGTAGCTACCAACCAGGCCACCCAGTAGTGAGTGAGACCTGCCAGCAACACCCCCGCAAACATGCCAATAGAGATGAGAAGGCTGATATTGGTATGCTGAATATTAATACAATTAGAGACTAGTGCCAGTGTAGCATCATGCAAAGCAGCAACATAGACAAACACAGCCTGATTGAATCTCTGCTATACAACATTATATTACACAACTATATTTTTACCACAGAATAATTAAATAAATCAAAGGTTTTTGGCATGGACTATCATTTTGTTCTTATGTAGATGTAGTTTTATATATATATATTGATAACAATATTAAGGGTCTTTCTTGTTTCCTATTTTCGCGATTATTGTACAGCCGTTATATACTTTATTATCAAGGGCATATATATATATTGTAGTATGTGAACAACAACAAATGTGTAAATGTAGAAAAAATGAGATTTTGACCGGATTTGAGCGGTATATGTGGTTTGCATGTTCTCCTCCGTGTCGTCATGTTTTTTCCTTCAGGTTCTCCGGCTTCCTCCCACAGTCCAAAGACACGCAGCTTAGCTTAATGACTCTAAATTGCCCAATGGTTGTCTGTGTCTATGTGTCTGGCGACCTGTCCAGGGTGTCAAACTGTCCCTTCCTGTAAGATCCTTGGTCAGAATCCTGCTGCTTATGTCTTTCTTTCCATCATGTCCACTCATCTCTCCTATATTACTCCCCTATAACAAATAAAGGCATAAAAAGCAGTTTAGAGTGAGCCCCAATAAACCATACCTTAACCACAGAAGTGAGAGATGAACAATAAGTTGTATGTAACCATTTGCAAAGGTTATATGTATTTTGGAAGGAACAGACAATTATCATCCCATAAAGGTACACCAGATCAGAAATGCTAATATGTTTTTTGTTTTTTTTAGAGTGAATGACAACCTCAACATACTTCAATCTCAACGAAGTCACAGGACATTAAGGGAATGAAAATAAAATAAAGTCAAAATATAAGCGAAGTTGAAGGGAGAAGAATGGATATAGTTCTTAGATGTCCCCTGCAAATTGACATTCAGTCACATAAAGTTAATATCTCTCTGTTTTTGTGAAAGGATTTTGTGGTCTTGAGCCCAATTCTCTCACAGAAATGCCAAATGTAAAGAAAAGCGTCAGTACTGATTACTGTCATTTTCACTCACGCAGTCACTGACTTGATGAGCACCAAGGTAATAATTTAATTCAAGCCCTTCACCTTGCAGATTTCTCATGGGAGACTGATAATATTAAAACTGATGAGCAATTATACATCCAGCTATTCTTAGTTCTATCTGTCTCCGCGCTCACCTGCCAGACAGCCTTTTGATGCACAAGCTATTAGTACATCCTGGAGTGCAATGGACCGTAGGTGATGAAGACAAACTGGAGATATCATACGAATAATGGCTGCTGGTGGTCTCTTTCTCACTATTATTCATCCCCCTCAACCTCAAGATGAAATGTCCGGGTGATATGACACCCCCACCCACGTCTTCCTTGAATTTGAATTTGTCCTTTTACTTATCGTTTGATGACATCTCAGTATCGACACAGTGAGCAGGGGGATGGGAGCTATTATACCTGGGAGGTTTAGAGGCGGGACGGTAATCACATACCTGTCCATCTGCTGTCACCAGAGGATTGAGGGTGATTGCAACTGTGGGCGTGAAGGCACGAGTATGTGGTGTATGACTTTGTGTATGTGTGTGTTCCCAGGCTACACATCTTATTTCGTCTGTTAACTCTCAATATTTTTTTTACACCAGCGCTGTTTAAATCATTTGTCATCCAAGCCCACATGGGTTTTCATGGCGGTCCATTATTTCCTTCCTCCTAATTAATTCCTCTCAGTCTGGTCAGAAGTGTGAATTTACTGAGATGAATGATGTGGCCTTTTTTTTCTTTTGAGGACAGTCTCACTCAAATGATCTGTCGATAAATCAATAATTGCTAACAATTTTGATAATGCAACATGTACCTGAGTAGTTGCTGGTTCCTCATAACATATGTGTTTTATTTCATTGTAAGTGATGAAATTATCTTTGAATCTTGAGTTTTTTGTTCGACATAAAAGCAAACTAAAGATGTTAAGTTGGAGTCTGTCAGTAATGGATATTTTTCTGACAGTTAATAAAGTAAACAGATTAATCCATAAAGGAATAATTCTTAATAATAATAATCCCCCCCAAACAGTAAGCTAAATCTGTTTCACCAATCAAGTATGAATTGTTCAAATTAACCTATAGGAGTTTATCAGTGGTCCTTTTGGACAATCTTTCTGATCTCGAAACTCGCCACATTTCTGTGTATTCATGCATCAAAAGGTTTTGCGGGAAGCTTTCAGACACTTGTCATGGCCTTCATCAGCAGATGAAGTTGCTCAGTTTTCATAGAGATGGTTTCATTATCATGTGACTGAAGTATGGACTTATGGTTGTGTGATAAGAGGTGGCTGTAAATGAAGGGAGACATGATCACAATTTATTAAATCATAAGGAAGCATTAAAAGACAGCTGATTCAACGCCTTCAATGGTAATTCTGTCATTATTGTCTGCTCAGAATGTAATTTGAGTTAATGAGTTAATGAGATAGTGGTTAGAGACCCCAAGGGGTACCAAGATAGATATGAGGGATGCACCATACAATTAAAGGTAAAAGGTCAAATTGTCTAGTGTAATCTCATATACATTTATTTTTCTAATTATTTTGTGTAACACTGAATAGTTTCCTCTTCTTCCTTCAACAACATCAATGTGAAAACAAAATCCCTCAAGTAGAATTGCTCATAATCTATGTGCACAGTAATATAACTTGTGACAAGGGGTTGCAAGTACATACTGATTTGTTTCAATGGGTCACGAGCCAAAAAGGTTGGGAAAAACTGTGATACTATAGCAGGCTTGTTAGAGTGAAGGCCTTCACGAATCCTATGCCACAAATGACCCCTACTGGTCAGAACTCTTTATTGCAACAGACCCACAAACCCCTTCAGTAATCTACAATGTCCCTTTTTTCATTCTCCTTAAATGACCCGTAGTTTTGTACTGTGTGAAATAACCAACATCAACAAAAATATATAAAAGTTCCAAACTATGAATGCACTCTGAGCACTTGAGCACTTATTTTAAATTATAGTTGTGTTTTGTTATGCAAAAAAAGTTATATTCCTGCCGAAAGGTGTGTCATATCTTCTTTTGGCTCGTGTGCAGGGTATTTAAAGCCCTGAGGTGAATATGGGAGATAACAAGTCACTTCATATATCCTTTGCTTTGAACCAACCAACAACATAGCTGTAAGTGCCATGAATGCAGCGTGTGTTTTAACGTCATTCCCACAGTCCCATCCCCCCAACAGGAACCATAGTCTCCCCTTATCCTATTAAGACAATTGCCAAGACTGGCATTCAAACATGTGCATGTCTCTCTCTCTCTCTCTCTCTCTCTCTCTCTCTCTTTTTCTCTCTCTCTCTCTCTCTCTCTCTGTCCCTTGTCTCTCTCTGGATGTTTGTCTCTATGTTTGTGTATCCGTGTATGCGTGCAAACACACACACAAACACACATATACGGACGAATGCACACAAATATACCAACCCATACACACACCGGGCAGAGAAAGAGTAATTTCAAAATCAATCCTTTCGGAGAAAAACAGCAAAAAAGAAGAAGAAGGAGAGCCCCAAAACCTTCACCAGTGTTGGCTGATTGTAAAGGACTGTCAGTTACTGCAGCTTTCTTTTGGGCAAAAGGGAAGCAGCAGGATTCAACTTGGGGCCCAATAAAGGGCTATTCTTCCTGGAAATCAGCCCTCGCACATGGACTTGAATGCACTTGGGCGCTAATCTTCCGAGCTGTGGGAGCCCACTCTAAATTCACAGGCTGTGCCACCCCAGCAGGCACAGCCGTGCATGCTGATGCTATTACGCCGTACTACGCTAATGCTAGAGCTAACACATGGTTAATGCTAATGCATGAAACCTCTGGTTTTTGGATTGTTCTCTCTAATTGTTCTTCTTTCAGCAAATGTTTGAGACAGTATACACCATACATGTATACCTCTGGTAAGACCTGCAACAGTATGATTTTACAAAATGATATCTTTAGGAGGTATATCTGCTCCAACACCTCTTACATAAGCAGTTAAGGGCAGGTCATCCAAATTACAAAACCACATGGTGATGCTTTATTTGATGTTTTTCTGCAATTTCATAATAATGTCCTATAAGTTTAGTGGAAAATAACTATTTCATTCTGTTTAAATTATAATAAAAAGAGTCTTTTAGTCACCGGACAGCAATATGTATACTACATCACAATATGTATACTTCATCACATTTTGCTCAGAACTAAATCAAATTTACCAAGCTGCAGTTTGTTGCAGCAGAATGGGAGATTAGATGTGGACAGTAACAGAGCTGCACAGTCACTCACACGGCTGCACGAACACCTTCGCACACAAGAGCATCGCCTGACTCTTCTGGTGGTGACAATAAAACCATCTGCATGGATAGATAGGAAACATTCTATATGTTTTTCTGCCACTATGTCAGTTTAAACTGGTACATACTCAGTAGATATGCCATTGTGAAAATCTTTTATAACTCACATATCAAAATGTAGTACAGTAAGGATATGCTCCTTGGCCTTTGAAGCACCGCTGAGTTAGGACACTGTAACCAGCTTGCTACCCACATTGTTTTGTTTTTTGCAAACTATCACTGTTTGCTAACATAGTTGTCTGCAAACAACAACTTGTGCCATTAGAATCATTTTAAAGATGCTGTAACCACAGAAAACTATCACATTCAAACACACACATACACACACAGGTCCAATATATACTTTTGGTGATAAGGGTCAAGCAAGTGAAGAGTGATAGTAATTGACATCTATCGATCTGCTTAGAACCACCATTCATTATGTCCACTCCTCTCACTCATTCATTACGTTGTGAGCCTGGATCTATTTCTGCTCAGCGTGTGGCCGTTAATTATTCACATCTTATTTTGGACTAATGCAAATAAATAGCCTGTATTGTAATTATGGCAACTGCGACCCTGATCAAGACTTTTCAAGTGTACAGTGCTCGTCAATTGAACATTTCTCATTTTGAGACTTTGATTCATTGTGATCAACATTTTGGTATCACTGTCTGATGCACACAGAGTCAAGTCTAACAGATAGGACAGATTTTTGTAAATTCATACATTTTTCAATGGGGAGAGATTGGTTAAACACCGGAAACTAAATTTGTCCATCTCAGTTCTTTTTTAATCCTGTTCTAAGTGGTTATTTTTGCATTACAATTTTATTAAATATGTGTGTAATTTGACAGGCTCACATAAATAACATTATTAACCGATAGGCAGTTCCCCTAAGCTCAATGAAGCATTCCTTGCATTGGTTTTCCACTTTAAAGTTTGGTTCGCTCACACCCGTCTCATCTATGCTGCATCTGCTTTGTAGCATAAACGCTTTGATAGACTCACTGTACGAGCTTTCCAGCAACAAACTGGTGAGGAGTAAGCGAAGAGGACTTTACATGCATCTATGTATTCACTTCAATGAACTGCTAATGAATAAGTAGCTGCTTGTTAACACATTCACCATATAAACTTTAGCAGGTGATCATAAGTTAATGTTGAGTTTATTGCCTGTTGCCCCAAGTGATGAACAAAATACAATTAATGCAGGTTTGATCATTTCAACTTGTATGTAAGGCTTTGAACTTGACTATTACTACATTCAGTTGTTTTTTCAGACTAAAGTGACACATTTAAGACACATTTCCCATTAAGTTCTTCAACTTCAGTTTCAAACTTGTCCAAAGTTCTCATAACCTCAGACAAACACTGAAGGGGGAAGCATGAGCACAGTGACATTTTGTTTTCCGTATACCCTCTTCTTGTCTTGAACAACAGTGATGTTCAACCTAATCAAGTTCTGGAGACTGAAATGATGATACGGATGTATTATTCCTGTTTCCTTTGCACCACTCACTTAGAGCATTGATGCTTGTAAAGAGACACTTTACATGGATGATCTGGGATCTAATGGCATCTGCAGTTATCTTTAGTGAAATACTGCCCTCCAGTGGACATAGACTTCTATGACCTTTCTATTATACAAGCCCCATCGTTCACCTAGATATTAATCATGTCTTCACAGACTAAACTGGTCGCTAATAAGAGGAATGTTGAGTTGGGACATGGTGGCCATCCATTTATCGCTCTCTCATAGGGGAACAGTTTGGGCTTGAGGAGTCTCAAAGTCTAAAATCAAACTGATACTAGCAGACACAGTATCATTTTAGCTTAAATGTAAAAAGGATTAAGTCATGCTGTAATACTCTTCAGAGACCATCATTCCCTAAAACCACTTTAGTGAGATGTACAGCATAATAAAAGTATAAAGAATGGCGGTGTAAGGCAATTGTCAGATCTTTCTTTTCTTCTAATCTTCTTTTTTTTTTTTTGCCAATGCGTCTCCAGGATGCCTCTGTATATCAGTCGGTCCAGCACTTTGGACTATTGGCTGGATTGCCATGACATGTTGATATTCATGGACCCACACTTGTTCTCAACTCGTCACATTATGTGATGCTTGGTCAGGACCCCATGGCGTCCATTTATATGTGTCAAACTATGACTATGACATTATGGTCACAGTAAACACATGGATCTCAATGTGAGTTCAAACAAAAACACACACTTAGGTTTCGGCAAATAAAACCACTTAGTTAGGTTGAGGAAAAACATCATGGTTGGTCTTAGAAAAAGTATGTAAACCAAGTAAAAACGTTAACAATGTATCATACTGTAAGTGCAGAAAACACTTCACAAACATCACGAACAAAACTTCAACATACCCTCTATGTTTTTTTTGGGGTCATTATTTCATCACATTCCCAGAGCATTCTCAATGTCTATTAATAATGCGAATGGGTTTACATTGTGGTTACTTGAAAGTCCAGTGTGTGTCATACAGACATTAAAGACTTGTATATGACGCCCTGGGTTTGAGGCTGAGCTTAGTCCCCTGAGGATGAATCTTAAAGACAATGATGATCCACTGACTGTCAATCTAATATCATCTTTTGATAACAATTTCAATTTGTTCAATACTTTGGTTTATGTCGGAATGACTTGAAAACAGAAGACATTCCCATAAGCCTCAGCTGTACTTTGACTTTAGTGCTATTTAGTAGATGTTAGCATGCTAATATACTGTACTAATTAAACATTTTACCAACTAAACATCAGGAGGTTTGCATTTAGCTCAAGTGTGCAGCCTCACTGAACCGTCGCTTTCTTATGAAATAATGGATGGTGTTACATCATCAGGCCTCTACTCTAACAGCTTCAGATTCACACTTTGCTGGATCTTTTTCAAAATACTTGTATTGGAGAGGAAACAGTATAGACTGAGAGGAAAGGGTTAGACGGATGGGAATGATTTGAGACCAAAGGCCTCAGTCAATAACTACTGTCCAAGTGTCCATGCTCATCGCCTTAAACCCCTTGGACATCAGGATGGCCCTATACGTCCTCCTTTAAAGGGGCATGAGGTCAAATGGTTGGGACCCACTGGTTTACGGGGCATAACAAAAGAGCTTCTTTTGACCATCACACTGAAACCCCCACACACATGTTCTTAAAGCAAGAACCTTTTGAAACAAAGCAATGGAAATGGAAAAACAATCAAAGTTGACACTGAAAGGTGAAGCACAACGAATCAGAACAGGACATATCACACGGGGCCAGGACACACCATGCTGGGTCATGCTGCTCTGGGAGATTTATTTAGTGATTTTTCAATATTTTTTTGTTTTGTTTTTATTATGTTTTTCACTTGCGCTCCTGTCAGGAGTGTTGTAAATGGGACAGTCAAGCAGCAAGAGTCACAGTTCATCATCATCATTATCATCATCATCATCATCATCATCATCACTGTCACCAGCATTATTATCATCCTCCTCATGGTATCATAATAATAATTTCATCATCGTTTCACTTTCCTCAAGCTAAAAAATAATTTACATCACATTGTTTTTACTGACTTTTGAGACCACAAACATTCCAGCAACACACTCTAGGATTAAGGGTGGGTAACAATCAGAAAAGCATGACTTTTTGCATAGTATTAAATGAACAAAGACATTGAGTTCTTTATTTACAATTATTGTATAGATAAAAAAAATATCATAAAAACAAGATGAACACTTAGATCACTTACCCATAAATGGCTAAGTATGCCAAAAAGTTATCTGTTGGCATTTCTCTTTTTCTTTGTTCCACAAACTGCATGCTGCTAAATACAGTACATCGAGGCAGGTGAGAGTATATTGCAAGAAGTATCATTGATATCATCATCATCATCATCATCATCTTCGGGGTCATCATCAACATAATTATTGGTTGTTACAACACAAGTTATCATGTAGATGTAATCATGTTGTTTTGAAGTGTTTCTGACAGGAGCAGTGATTGATTACGTGCAGCCGAACGGCTGCATCGGCAGTATGACTCGTGGTGCATGATGGTAGACGTAGTCAGGAAGAGTTCCTGTTTTCACACCAGTCCGCATGGAGTTTCTGTCCTCAGTGGACTCATTGCTGTATTTACAAAGATTATTTTTAAACTTGTGTTTGCATCCTTTTAAAGCTGAATGTCCTCCTGGATGTAAAAGTGGTTGGAAAATGTTGGCTTAAGTCTTTATTTTTTTTATTGAAAATGCTGTTGTTCCTGTTTTTTGTTTATTGTTTTTAATTTTTTACAGACAAATAAACAAATAAATTGTCAAGTTAAAACACTGGAAAGGGAAACAAAATAAATCAACAGCTTCTAAGCAGAATATCAGAATCCAGACAGTTTTTTTTCCAACTTAAATAAGACAGATATTATTCAAATGGTCCATATTACTTTATCAACACGCCTGAGCTGACTGGTAAAGCTTGTGCACCCTTTCCAGATGGACGGATCGACTGGGAAATGACAGAGGAGGAGGATAGAAAAAAGAAAAAAACAGTTTGGATAAATGTTGTATATACTGAAGTAGTGTATAGGATTTTTTTTTAAGTAGAAAAATTGTTAATTTTTTCAAGTTGCATAATGAGCCTCTCCCGTCATGCTTGCCAATGACTTCGGTTAGTAATAGAAATCACAATAGTACAGACTAGTTAATTGGCCTTGTCCCTTTGAGTGCAATAAGACTGGGTAAATGTGCCTTCTGTATGTAACTTATCTCTGGTAATGTCTGATTGGTCAAAGCACAATAAATAGTTTACGACTAGTGAGTACAGTTGAGATGCTAGAGTACTGTATATTCTGTGACGGCAGGAAGACAAGCTTGGTTAAAACACACAAAAGCACATCTAGAATTACACCACAGAAGTTTTCATTCATAACCAGATAGTGCAGAAAAGGATCGTCTTTTTTATATATAGAAAAAGAGTCAAAGCAACATTCCATGTTTGTTGTAATTTGTCTTTTTTTTGTGTGTGTGTGTGTGTGTGTCAGTTTTCCTTTTTTGATGTTAAAAATAACAACATTTGTGTGGGGCTGCATGTGTCACTGCTAGAGGAAATGGAAATCCTTTCAACAAATAATGAATCAAAATTAAATGTAAGAAAAAAAGAAACAACACAATATTTTGAACAAAAACTAAACAAAAAGAAGATCTGATTTCCATGCTGCACAGATAAGCCAAATATAACTGCGTAGGTTTCTAATCTGACTTGATTGCAGCCTTTTTGGTGGTCACACAATTTTCTTAAACATCAAGTCCTTTGAACAAGCAGGTTTATCTAGAAGAAAGTTCACTGTAAAGGTCCTGATATCAGCCTTTGACTCGAGCCCTGACCCCAGGCCAGCGCTGAAGCACAGAAAAAAAAACTCATAAAAAAAAGAGAAGTGAAAAAAAGAATACAATATTCCCCCTCTGTCACAGAAAAGGCAAGCCACTCCAACTTGATCCCAACAATCATATAGAGTAATACTAAGATTCCACATTTACTACGTATCCCATTATATTTTGGTTTCTTTTTGTTTGTTAATCCTCTAAAAATATCTACAATATTTGAAAAGATAGCAGGCAAATTCCAGCACGTTTTTTCAGTAATAACACACCAACGCAGCTCTGGTCCTTCTGAGCTTCAGTTTTGCCTCTTTCCTTCTAGAAACCAGGAAGTTTATCTCTACGAGGTTGTAAACAAATTACATTCTCTTTAAGACATAAATAAGTCAAAGTATTTTGAGCCATTGAAGCAGGAACAAGGCAACATGCCGACAAACAAAGATAAACTCTCTCTAAATATATTTATATGTATTTATATTTATAGATTATATACCATAAATGCTATCATCATCATTATTATTTTGCGTTCCTCTTTTCCGATAGGTGCAAAACTACTGTGCAAGTTGAGCCCTACCACCTCGTCACACATTTCTGTTTATGGATGAAATAATTTTTTACAGTTGGGTACATGTTCATGCCACACAGAAGAGGGAACTTTGCAGGCCAGGATCTCAGAGAAACCGTCATTAAAATAGTAGTCCGCCGCAAGGCCGAGCCCATCTGAACCGAAAATCTCCCAATAAAATTAAAACCCTTTAAAATAAAACTTGGGCAATGTACATTCATGCAGGAGCAACAATAATAATAACAATAATAATCATAATCATAATAATAACAATGTTTTTCAATTTAATTTAAACTATTATCAGTATTGACAATGTTATTGTTGAGGAGAGGGAGTATAAGGGGAGTTTCGAGTCTGTCCTGTTTTGTGATTTTTACTCCTCAGCAGTGTCTCCCTCCTCATCGTCCTCCTCCCGGTGCCACTAAAGACACAGTCACACATATGTGCAGTCAGCGGCACGCTTATACAGTACATGCTAACACGCATATAGTCATACATACCACCACCGCCGTCACCGTACACATACAACCACAAAAGCAGGATGGCTGTGTAGGTTTTGTGGCTTTGTTTGCGCTTTTTTGATTGTATGATAAGTTTGTTTTTCTTTTCACCTTGCAATATTACTTTAGACTTTCTCCGGTTCCAGAGGAGCCGAGAGCTTTAAGAGCTCAAGGTTAAGGAAGGAAAGATGAGGATTTTGCCACAGAACCTGTCCTGTGTGGGTGAGTAAATGGGGGGCAATGGAGGCAAGGGTGGCTGGAAAAATGAGGATTGAGTTGGATTTAGTGAGGTTTTGGGGGTGACAAGGTGTAAGGTTGCAGTTAAATGTCTGGAGGAATTGGAGAAGGGGGCCCCAGACTACAAGGAAACGACATTAGAGGTTAGAGCTGAGGTTAGGATCAGGGTTAGAGGCTGGTCTCCAAGCTGTGAAGAGGGCTGGCGGGGCCAGAGGATGCGGCTGATTTACTGGTGTCGATGGTGAGATTGATGCCACTGTCGATGGCGTTGTTATTCTTGTTGGGGGATGAGGGCTGGCTAGAGTACTTCCTCCTCCGAGCAGAATCCTCGTCTGTGTCGTCGATTAGCGGGATGTTGGGCGTGGAGTCTTCTATCCTAAACTCGGGATGTGTCATGAAGTTGTGGATGGAGGATCTGGAGTCTGGTTTTTCCAGGCCTTCATAGAGAGAGCTACGGAATGCATTCACAACGCGGATCTGTTGTAAAAAAATAAATAAAAAAGGGAGGAAAGAGAAGAAAAACGATGAGAAGTGATGTCAGAGACAAATCGGAAGGGTGGGAAGGACCCTTGGGATGAGAGAAAAGAGGGAAGAGGAGGGACAGAGGGGAAGGAGAGAACTTTTTCTCAATTGAGGATAAAGAGGTGAAGGAGAAGGTAAAGAAGGAAAAGCAATTGCAGTCTGTGTTCTGCTTTCACAAGATGACTACAGTTCACAAGTCACTCGATTTTGGCGTGCACTAAGTAAAGCCGTGAGGAACACAATCGTAAAAACAAAAACAAATCATACATTTCAAGAAAAACAAATACCAAAGCAACACAAACGCTCGTTGTAAGTATACGCTTTAGTCCAATGTGCTGTATACCTAGAAACAAGCCACGTTAATAAATGGAATGCTCACAGAAAAAATTAAAGGAGAATATCACATGCAAGTTTGAAGAAATCTGGTGGACGAGGTCAGTAAGAAGGAAGGAGGTTAGATCTGAGAGATCCAAATCGGGTGGTTTAAAGACTTCTGGAGTTACCAGAACACTGTCTGGGACAATATCCACACAGACTCTGAATGGGACAAACACATATAGCACAGGGTGGTGTGACGCATGGTCCCAAACAGAGCAATGGAGAGAGTCAAACTCTGCATTAAGGAGGGTGAACACAAGCACTACAGTGTAAAACTCACAACAAAACAACAACCCCCTCACCCCCAAAATAAGAAAATCAGTGGCATTTAGGTTAAGATATTATGAACACAGGAAATAAATAAGAGGTAAATACAAACTACATGCAAAAAGACAACCGGCTGGTGAAGTGGACACCGGCACACAGACTGCTGACACAAAACAAATGGAGGTGAATAATGAAAATAATAAGTTTACTGTCAGAGGTCTGACAGCTTTCAACTCCATGCACATCTAAGTAAACACTCAAGTATAGGCCCCAAGCAACTAGATGACAAAGAGATAGTAGTATTTATGGATATTAGGAAAGCGTTGTTTTAATCAAAAGCCTATCTGCATGTATAATATCAACAGATGTTGAAATTTGATAGCTACAACGACATTATTTGATGTTTTTACACATTGACTCACTTTAGCACATTGGGGTGGATACAAAAGTTACAAAAGGGGTCATCGTGTTTGCATCAATGTTACTGTGGACACCTCAAATTACTAATGCAGTATTATTAACTGTACATATTATCTAACCCCTTTTGAAAGTGTTTTTTTTTAGCTGAAACCATGTTGTGTTTATTATAGGAACGATTTGTCCCGATGCTACTGAAATCCATCCTCTAACATTTATTGAAATGTCAGTGAAAAATGCAAATTCTCAAATTTTCAATAAGGTTACAATGTACAATAGTTTTGAACTTTTCCATGGGAAGATGCATTAACATACATGAACAGTGCATTAAAGGCCTCATAGATATTGAGTTTTCTATGAGATGTGAATACTGTACATACTGTAAATATTGTAGTACTGCTACTCTAGAAACCGTGGCAGATTAATAAGGGTATAAGGAGACAAAACAGATAAAACAAATAATACGAGGAGCCTGTCGGGATGAGTGCATGTGACAGGATGTCTGACAAGTAACACTGATGGGGTGTTAGAAAAGGGTGGGTGTGTGGTGGGTGGGGGGGGGGTTGAATTTACATCGCTGCTGCTGCAGAGGATCTATGTCCGTAACTATGGCAACATGACAGTCAACTACACTGACAGTATGAAGCGACAAGACGAGATGAATTGTTTGTTTGTGCTGCTTTATGGTGATACTTCATCCCCATCCACACAACCCTTGGCAGAGTTTTACATCTGATTCTCATCCGTAGATGAAGGCTAAAGACAAAGTGAAGTGTGTGTAAAAAAGAGACGAAGAAAGAGAAGATGGAAGTAGACAAAATAATTAAGTAGAGATAGTCCCTGATATTGACAGTGACCTCTTGTGGCTAGATTTAAGTTGCACCTTTTGGGATCCCCATTTGAAAGAAGTGGCTATTGCAGGGTTTTTAAAATATTTTGTTGTATGAAGTCCGGCACACAAACTAGTCGCGTCCTTTATGTTTTCCTTTATGTATCAGCTGGAGAGTAGAAGGGAAAGATTTGCTTCCGCTCAATTCAGTGTGATTGGCCTCATTCGTAGCAAACTCACAGATGAAATAAGACAACATTGCAACTTATACTTGAATGTTTACCCAGTCTCTTGGTGAGTTGATTGGAATTAGTTCACATAAATGTCCGTCGATAAATAAAAATGGACGGATTGGAGAATGGGATGGTGGATGGGGGATGAGCAGAGGGAGACAAACTCACAACCTGAAATGTCACGCCGTGGGTATCACCCTTAGTCCTGCGCTCCTAGCACTCTGAGGAAACAAACACACATTCACCAATGAGACGACAGTAGACCCAAGCATGGGAGGAGATATCAAGATGAATTGAAATCCAGTATGAACAGCAAAAAGACAGAAGAGAGAGGGAGAGGAAATGAAAAAAGCAGATAGCAAGAAAAAAAAAAAGACGAATCTTCAGAGATGCCAACCCCAAAATGGAGACTGTCACGGTAATTTGTTGTAAGAATTACAAGCCAGACAATGTGCAGAGAAAAGATAACTTCATGACATGATGGCACCTCTGAAGTAAAGAGAGCAGAGAAGCAGACTGACAGAGTTCTGACTCACGGCCAGTAGTGGGAGGAGCAGTAGCAGCAGTAGTGCTTGTAGGAGAGGAAAGGGCATTGGACAAGGACACGTGACTAGGACTAGAAACATTGGTTACATCCTGGGTCTGGCTGGTGGTGGATGATTGGCGTCTCAGAGCCCCCGCCCCCTGAAAGGAGGTGCCACTCTTGAAGGTGTTGACTACGTCAATCTGTGGGAGAAGAGCGGAACAGGAGAGGACAAATGGCTGCTCAGAGCGACAGAGACCAAATGGCAACACAGGTTGATTTGCTGGGTGACTTTGGTGGTAAAGGGAGTACAGAGTGTCTCAATCATGAAACGATGGGTGAGGGGGTGGGGGGGACAGGACAGCTAAAGGTCAGGGTGTAGTATCCCCTCACGAAAAATCTTCAATTTAACTCAAAAGGTAAATTTACCCCAAATAAAAAAAAAAATCTCTCTTACCTCGCTGCAAGTTTCTGCCCCCAACCAAAAATAATGGAGGGCAATGAGTTTTCAATTGTGGTGCGCAAGGCATTCACAGCTATTACTTGGACTACTTTTACTGAGGAAGTACTCCGATGAGGACTACTGACAGTTTACTGGGTGGATTATCCAGAGTAATAGTGCCATTAATTCTGGAAAGGTGTTGCTGGTGAATATTTCAAGTGTGATTTTTCAATGTCCTCAGCACTGCATAACTAAATTTCGTTCACCTCCATTTGGGTGCCCTTTTCTTTTCTTAGATGCTATAGAAAATAAGGCAGAAGAGGAGTTTGCTACTTTGTGTGATCCGAACCTTTAAGTGTGCAGAACTACAGAAAATATAGAAGGTCAAAGTTCAACCAGGAAGTTGGTCTGTAACTTGTGTTGAATGTGTAAAACTTATAATGTTTTGTTGTCATTTTAGAGTTTAAATATAATCTGAGGGTTTGTGTAAAACCTTTTTCATCTGACCACTCTTGGCTGTTGCCTCGTTGGACCCATCTTTATTGATGTCATCTGCTTTTTCCAGTTAAAATAAACCTTGGTTCTCCTTTAATATGAAACACCCATATTTATTCTATAACCTAACCATGTGTGGCTGCCTCTGTAGGATGACAGTATCATGTCTCAGGATAGCTTCACCCTGAACCATTAGTGACATCAGTAAAATGAAATCAAGTCTAACACAGAAGCAAAACGTTGTTGAACATCACAGTGATAACGGTGTGCAGAGTTGGTCACAGTGAGAACAATTCATTGACTTTTTCCAGCTGCATTTAATCCTCGAGGATTGATTGTCGAGCTTCTTCAGGTCCCCACACATGATCGATCGCTCAGTCCAGCGAGAGAAAGCTGGATCTTCATGTACCTAAATACCATCTTGAGATAAAATGACTTGAAGGCTGTTACTGACTAGAAGAACACATAACATAGTCTAGCACTTCGTCTTAGGAGTAAGCTTCTCAGGTTTTATCTGAGGTTGTGCTACATCCAAGTAAAAATATATTATATGACAAAGACAGACAAAAAGTGAAACAAAAAGCCATGTCAGAAAACAGCTTGGTGAAAGTTAATCTTGTTGCTGCTTAACTGACTTCACAAAAAGTTTACATTTATTATCAAGTAAAGATACAAGTGATAAGAGTGACCCTGTTTAATCAAACTGTATCTTTCTTTCAGAAGAAGCAATCCAGCGAAATCTCTCTGTGAGATAAAACAACAAATTGCAACTTGGGGATCGAACTTGTGTCCTCACCTGAGTCTGAATGCGGTTGAGTCCTCTAAACCAGAGGATCTGTCCTCTCCTCAGCTCCCTCTCTGCATGGTCAATCTCATCATTATCTTCATTTGCGTCCTCCTCTGGTAAGTCATCTTTCCGGGTTAACTGGCCAGCCCTCCGCAGGAAACGCAACTTGCTATTGGGTACGCTGGCTATCACCTAAGAGAGGAAACAGAGCATGGGTCAAAACGCAAAGGTGACAAGCACCCAGTACAGTAGAGATACAAAGAGGAAGAGTAAAACATGATCACCTCAAATTAAAGCAAGAAAACAAGTGGAAATCAGAAAGAAAGAGACGGATGAGTTTGCATGTTACCTGTCCCCAGACAAGCTCTCCCAGCCCGAGGAAAACACACCACATCCACTTTTCCAGGTTCAGAGGTTGACAGCTGAATGGCTTGCCTCCAAGTTGCACAATCACAATCTACAAAAAGCCAAGCACAAGTCATGAACATATATCATATCTAACGTATGATAATAACCAACCAAATATAATCTGCTTACCTGCATAGCAAAAGTGCCAAAAACAATAGAGCAGAAGATGGGGTTCCTGAAGATACCATCGAAGACATTCCTCTCTCCGTGGATTTTGCGGGCATTTATCTCGTTGAACAGCTGCATCATGACGAAGGTGTTGAAGATGATGGTGTAGTGCTCAGATGGAGGGGAGTGGAGAGGAGCATTACGGCCGCTGTCAATATCAAAGATCTTCTCTCCTACAGGGGGGGAAATAATACATAATAAACAACTAGAATGATGTCATTAACTCTGAACCCATTTCATGACACATCATTAAGGTACAGATCCACCAGTGTATTGCAGAGCAACATGATAGTCCGTACCAGCAAAGAGCAGTGTGAAGATGATAATGAGCTGATAGACTCCGTGTCCCAGGATGTTCTTCGTCATGGTGCTTGAGATTAGAGGCTTGTTGCGACCGTATGGCCTCCTCATAAGCAGAGACTCTGTAGGAGGCTCTGTGGCCAGAGCCAGAGATGCAAACGTATCCATGATCAGGTTCACCCACAACATCTGCACGGCCTTGAGAGGAGAATCCTGCAGAAATGTAAGGGAAATCACACAAAAAAACAATAATGTCAGTACGAGAAGGGGTGCAAAGAAACTAATAACCAGCACATCCACTGTAACTAACTTTTTCACACGCCTGTAATTCATTACCTCCATCGTTTTGCTTTCAAGTATTTCACTCAACAGCTTTTGAAATACTGACCAGAATACAGTTATGCTAATACAACCCAATCACATGGCCATATTTACACGCGCACACACACACACACACACACACGCTTCTGACCTGTGTGATGCAGGCGCCAGTAAAAGCCACGATGACGGCCACAACGTTGACAGTCAGCTGGAACTGAAGAAATTTGGAGATGCTGTCATAGACATTCCGGCCCCACATTACTGCTTTAACGATGCTGCTGAAGTTATCATCAGTCAGAATGATATCTGATGCCTCCTTGGCCACATCTGTACCAGCAATACCCTGGAAGAGAACGGAAAAGGTGCAGTCAGAAAAAAAGGAGATTCTATTGCATCACATTGCACAATTCCTAAACGTAATCTATCTGAATCACCTCTGCGGCCACTGGAACAAAACTGGACTTTGGACACGAGTCAGCTATGATGATGGGGAATGATTATAAGAGATGTCCTAATTATGTTTTTTTTTGCTCCCAATATTGATCTCAGTCTTTTAATAAAAAGGATATGCCCATACCGCCCATACTATTTATTGTACTTGTTTTGTATTCTACTAATGTTGTTGTACTATCAACTTTGCTGCTGTATTTCTGCAAATGTCCCCACTGTGGGACTAATAAAGAATTGTCTCATCTTATCTTATCTATCTGATAGGCCTACTTCTAATGTCATAGATAACACAGTTGCACAATGCACCCTTCAAGTACACTAAAGTAATGTAAAAGTTTGACAGTTGAATAGCTCTGCATTGCATTAAGAAAAGACACACTTGCATCCAAGCTGTTACTTGATTTTTTTTCTCTAAAACATAATAAAGTATTAAACAAGGAAGCCTCCCTTTAATCGGGCTCAATATATTGCCGTCATCAATCAGTTAAAAATGCCTTAATTGACTCGATACTGGGACATTCCTAATGATGATACAGACTACTTAAGAGTCGTTTGATGACAGGGGCAAGACGTATGATATTGGACCATGGAGGAAAATGGGGCAATGGATATTTAATTTGTGAAAAGAGCAGAAGTAGAAGAAACAACTGAATACCAAAAATTGCATTTTTTGTTTTCAGTAGTCTGAAAAGTAATATATACTGCAGAGAAACTGTGTGAGCTCAGACATCCACTAGGGGGAGCTCCTAATCTACGCAGCTAGAAGCAGAGAGCCTGAGAAGAAAACCGACATACTGCAGAGGTGAAGAAGATATCTGCAGATGTTGAGTAATCAAGCAAGGCGAAAAATGATACAAACAGTAAAAAAAAAAAAAAAATGAAAATAGGGTTTGCTCACCATGGCAAATCCGACATCAGCTTTCTTTAGTGCAGGTCCATCATTGGTCCCGTCTCCTGTCACAGCCACCACCTGCCTCGTTTCTCCCGCAGTACTGTCAATAATGCCTGTCAAACACACAATGCAAATACATTTAACACCGGATCTGAAAGACAATAATCTTGACCAAATAACTTCAGTTATTTATGGCTTTTGCGAAACTCCGACCAATCATTAAAAACAGTAAAGTAGACGACCAATGTTAAAACAAGGAGAGTTTCATTTCGATCAGCAGTAATGGATATGAAATCGTGTAACCAGTTCACCTTTTACGAGGGTGTGTTTGTCGGTTGGGGAAGATCTGGCCAGAACTCTGAGTTTCGGCCAAACCTTGTCTATACGCTCCTGCTCCACCTGGGCATGCACACACAGACAGATATAAAAGGACAGGTGGTTATGATTTAGAGTTAGAGAAGTATCTTTCTTTCTTCTGAGCTCAGCCTCTCTCACTCTGACAGAGTTACTGTACCTCTCCTTTCTCATTGCGGATCCTCCTGTTGAACTCTTTACCATCGATACAGAGGAAGTCCTCTCCGGGGTGGATGATACCACACTTGATGGCTATGGCCCTGGCTGTGTTTATGTTGTCTCCTGTCACCATGCGCACTGTGATGCCGGCACGCTGGCACTTTAGGATAGCATCGGGCACCTAAAGAGTGATACATGAAGACACATTTGCTAGCCTTCATTTGTAGTTTCTGGCCACAAGATGAATACAAGTCCAATATTCACTCTCCTTTGGGCTCTTTTTTGAGTCTCCACTAACTCATGAGACAAATGTCTGGTAAATGCTCCTCTATGTTCACCAGCTAGTCGTTAACTTTGACAGTCCATTTGGTGCTGTGTCGGTAACATAACGTAGGTTTTAGGGCTTCATTGCTGAAAACAGCTGCCTGCTGCAGCCAAAGAAAAGGCTACATTATGAGAGCTGTGAGACTGAAGAAAACAGTAAAAGTAATTATGTTCGGCACTATAATCAACTTCTTTAACAAACAAGAAGTCATGCCACTCTGTTATGTTGTTCATTCTGTACACAGTATGTCATCTTGTACTTCTGTCCATCCGGGGAGAGGGAACCTCCTCTGTTGCTCTCCCGAAGGTTTCTTTCTTTTTCCCTCACTGTTAAAGTTTTTTTGGGCAGTTTTTCCTGAACCGATGTGAGGTCCCGGGACAGAGGATGTCGTATGTGTACAGCTTGTAAAGCTCTCTGAGGCAAATTTGTGATTTGAGATTTTGGGCTACACAAAATGAATGTAATTGAATCATGTAATCCATTGATACTATAAAACAGTGATTTTAGCCCCTTAAAAAACACATACCAGTAAAACCAATACAGTTATATTTGACAGACAAAACACACACACACACACAGAAAACTAATACAACTCAATTATACCTTTATTTTATCTGAACAGTATGCTGCCTCTGTCCCTTTTTGTATTAACAAGATATATAATGAGGCATTGCATATGTATCTCTCTCTTCCCTAGAGACATTAGTATTGTAGGATAACTGGGAGAAGTTGCGGCATGGAGATTGATCTGTGGTAGAACAAGCTAGCAAGAGCTGAATATTAATTCAGAAACACATCTTCTTCCTGACAAAGGTCAGTGTGGGCGAGCTCTGCACTCCAAACCCACACACAAACAAACATGTGCACATACAGTAACTCCTTCTTTTACACACACACACATAGGCCTGCGTCTCTTTTTCTCTCTGACACACACATGTTCACTTCCACACACACGGATGAAGGAATATGCATACTTTCCACACAATAACAGACACTTGGGCATATTGCACAAACACATGCCAACTATGATGGATCCACCACCGCAATGTGTAAATATATTGGACTGACGAACTGCTTAATCAAGTTGCTCATGTGTGTATAACATAAAGTATTTAACTCATTTAAAGGGAGAGGATAATATATGTGAATCTATACAGCAGCTTACAATTATAATGTATGGCTCATTATAGAAAGCTTTGAAGCAAAACTATACACATTTTACTTAAACCTACAATAACAGTAGCATAAGTGGAGAACCTTTTGAGTCAGTCAGCTGACTCAGTAATGTCCTTTACACGGCAATATTTCTTTAAAGTTTGATAACATCAGCCACCATAAGTTACTGGTCATACCAGAGTAAATAAATCCCTGAGTATATTAATGTGAGCAAATATGTGTTGTATGGCTGCTGAAAGAAGAAATAACCCATTCTTTCTTTTACAAACAAGTTTATAAAATAAATAATGGGTTATTTCTTCTTTTAAAAGTGACATACTCATACTTTAAAAAGTGCACTGCTTTAAAAAGTACATTGAATGTACTGCTCGGAAGTATTACAATTTTGAAAAAACAACCAGATATGGATTCGTTTTCATTTTGAAAAAGGATTAACTGTGGAAAAAAACAATGAAGCCAAATTAGCTTTTCACCTCATGACATATACAAAATAAAACAATAAATACAGATCATGAATTGTCGCTTTGGTTTGCCACCAATTTAGAAATGTATTGAAGGTAACAACAATGTTATAAATAATATGATCGGACAAGTTAAAGAAGAGGCTCTTACAGTTAATATTATTGCAAGTGGAGTCAGATACTACATCCTGCTTTCTCTGCTCTCACCAAGTCATTGTTATCAAGATATCAAGTTCCTGTCTGCCTATCTGTCATCCCACGTGACTGTTTTACTCTTTTTTTCCTTTTGTTTCCCTCTGCTCTGGTTGACTGGTCATCCGAAAGAGGAGACAGAGAGAAGAGGAGAGGAGAAGTGAGGACTTATTAAAAAACAATCTGGCCCGACGAAGGTTCGAGGGTAGGAGGCTAGTAGGTGAGACTGAAAATCCTCTCGGGTCTCTAATACAGATCTGGTTACACTTGTTTTCCTCGATTTCTCCCCTTACCCGTCCTCCCTCTCCTACGGTCTGACATTCCTCTGACATGAATTTGATTTAGAATCTGTTTATCATTCTCTGCCTCTATCTTTCCTCTTCTCTTTCTTCTCCTTTTCCCCTCCTCCCTCTGGAGGCAACCCCACAGAGCAGCTATAGTTATTAAAAGATTCTGAGGAAAGAAACTGGAGACTAATAAACAAACGTACAACATGTTTACCACTCTGTGTGACCTTTTTAGCAGAGAGGAAAGTCATCTAATTTCCTATATTAGCCTAAGAGACTTGTAAAGATGTTAGTGGATTGCAGCAGTGGACCGCTATTCCACATCAGTTCATGAAAATATCAAATGTTAAGCGACCTTTGTGGTCGGAGAAAGGAGAAATGCTGCAAATTGTCAGGCTAAAGTGTGAATTAATAGATCACATATGTTGCAGAACTCTGCATTATTGCATATCCGCTATGCAATATTCAGCGTATTGCCCAGCATATTTCGAAGCTTTCATTTGTGATTATTCTTTTAAGGACGACTCTATAGTTGGTTGAAATATAAAACCTTAAATAGACTGTGATACAAAAAGGGTTTCTTGATACCTAGAACTGTTTAGATGCTTTCATAACTCTGCTTCATACAAAAAGAGAAAGGCGTAGGGAGATAGACAGGTATGTGCAGAAAAAGTCAAAAGAAAAATGGGAGAGGTTGAATGAGAGCCCTTATTAGAGAGTAGGGAGTGGGATGGAAAAAAGATGAAAGGAGGAAGTTGAATAATGCAGCAGTCAGTTAGCTTCCTGCTTCCCTGTACCTGCACGGGAGCTGTCAAGTGAGGTCAGTTTCCAGCTGTGCACATACAGTAGATATCTCTTTCTTTAGAGTATAACAGTCATCTCTTCTCAGTTTAGTTAATGTGATTAGTCACAAGAGTAGTAACTCACTAGGCAACAATAATGCCCGAGAGCCATGTCCCAATCTGAAAATGAACATTTGAGGACCCAATGTAAGGAATCAATATATTAACATATCATCTACATAATATAGTGTATATTCACAATTATTAACAGTCTAACTAACACACATACAAATATTAGCAAAGTATGGAAACTGAGCTGCGCATATTAAATTAAGCTAATAGATCCAGTCTGGAGTGTGCATTTCTTGAATCAATAATCATTTAGTGAAGCAATCAATCAGTAAAGCAATTGATCTCTCTCACAAACACACACACACACACACACACACACACACACACACACACACACACACACACACACACACACACACACACACAAAAGTCAAGTCTATGAAATGACACATGATCCCTCTATATCAACTCACTGTGTAGGCTGCTACTATCACACAAGTGTTGCTGCTTGTTCAATATTCGTCCCCACAGATCTCCTTGTTTAGATGAGACGTTATCATCCACTACTCAAGATTGAGAATACATTAATAAATGTTCAGCCAGTTAGAGATCAGGAGCAGGGGGATGAGGTGGGATGCCATCCATCTTATTAGCAAAATGATGAAAAATGCATTCCCCTTTTTAAAGCTGCAGGAACAATGTATAGACTCATAAAATGTAATCCCTCTCAATCATCACGTATGACAAACTAGAACAAAGACTTGTTCTGGTCTGATGTAACTAAAATTCTGAAATGTGTGGCACGTGTTTTCTACAAATGGATTAACTTTGGGTACTTCGTATTAACAATCTCAGGATTTGTGATCCAGGAAAATTTAAGGAAAATTGCACTAAAGAGGTTTTTAGAGGCTGGTCCAGAATTCCATAATAAAAACAACAGAGAGAAGTACACAGTAAATTCAAACTATTCTGTTCCTATAGTTAGCATACTTTCTTTTAATCCAAACTGTATCTATACAGAGTTCATTAGGAGGCTTATCCTCAGTACTTAGAGGTCTACATGACTTCTTTCTATAAATACTTCTATCAAACTGTACTACATTTAAATGTACTTTTCTCCCAGTATGAAGCAATCTTAAAAGGAATTAGATTAGAATGTTACTTATATTTTAAGAAATATCAATCTTTATACAATCCTTTTTCATGCCACACAATGTATCTATATAATTTAAACAGCTGTACAGTATATACACTCTTGTTACAGCAAGTATATTTTGTATATTTTAAATTGTAAGCATAGTATAGACGATCTCCATCTGGGTGTGGCAACATTGAGCTGGCCTGGGCCCCCCCTTTGATCTCTTCACAACACACAGTAACAGCTCCATCCATATTTCCCTTTTTGCAAAAATAAGCAAACAGTAATGTTACTAACTAGCATCTCAGACATTCTGAGCAGTCAATTATTTTCCCAGAGGCCCAAAAAAAACTCTCCTGGAATAACCTGACCAGCATTTCATGTAAGAAAAACTGAAAATCAGCTCGTTTCAACCTTGCTGATATGTCAACCCCTCCCCCTTTTCCCCCGGCAGGGGATAGATGTTGATATACTCTATGATACTTATTATGTTCAGGAGCAGCATAAACAAGTAGCACAATAGAGATCTATAGAGATATTATAAGGTGTTGAAAGGGCAAAAAATAGATTTCCTAAAATATAGACATCCTTTAAGTCACTGTGACTTAGCTGCTGATACTGTAGCATGCAGTAAAGCCCATTTAGCTAACATCCACTCCTCTCAGTCTGTTGCCAACATGTCTCACACTCTCCTACCTCTGGCCTGACAGGGTCTTCTATCCCAACAACAGTGATGGCTGTGAGGTCATTGAGGATGTTGGACTCATCGTCCCAGGAGGGCTCGGGATCACCGGAGAAGTCGCGGTACGCCACACAGATGGTCCTAAGGCCTTCGCATGCCATAGGCTCGATCACCTTCTTGACCATCTCGTCCTTGTCCCTTGGACGGAAAACCCTCGACTCACCCACCTCGTTCAGGATATGGCTGCATCTGTATTTAAGAGTGGAGCGCGAGGGGGGAGAGGCAATCTTAAATTGTGTACTGTAATTTTGATATTGTCCAAATGACCCAACATGGAAAACCAAAAATACTGAGGAGTATTGCAGCCTATGCACCTACTTCAGACTTTAAATGAACAGAATGGTCATCATTGGCGCTTCATCTTTGTCGACAAGTATAAACACTAAAAGGAATAGTTTGGGAAATACGCTTATTTGCTTTCTTGCCGAGAATAAGACGAACTAAATCTCATACAATTTTCGTATTTGTGCATTCAATATAAAGCTACAGCTAGCACCTGGTTAGCTTAGCTTAGCATACAAAACAGGAGGAAACAGTTTGTCTGGCTCTTTCCATAGGTAAACCCCAACCGATCATCACCTCTAAAGATCAGTAATTAAAACATTATATCTATCTTGGTTAGTCTATTAAAAAAATAATCTGACAGTATCTTACATGGTATATTAATATTGAATAAACAGATATGAGAGTGGTGTTGATCTTCTCATGTAACGCTAGGTAAGCACATTGGTGTATTTCCCAAAGTGTTAACATCAAGCTAGATATAGAAACTACAAAACTACAACTATGTTGTGGTCAAATAGCTCAAGAGTACCTGACGACCTCTGAGCCGCCAGAAAATACTACTGAAGCGAAAAATACATTATAATCTACAATAAATGGATTCATCATTAGCTAAATAATTGGAAAATAAACACGTCTAGTGGCATGAAGTGCCACAGAGTATGATCAAATTCACTTTAAACTGTTATTTGTATCATTTTAGGATTTCTTTCAGTTTAAGCTCAAATTTGTATTACATATAACCTGAAATTAAGCTTTTCGTAGCTTTATCTGTACATTATTTATGTTAAATGAGTTAACTCCACAGTGTAACAGCCATTTATTATAACTTCATGTTTCATTTTAATGTAATTCATCGGCAAAAGATAATTTGTGCTCCTTCCTTCAATGGGTGCATAAAGCTTATTAACTGCGTCTCGTGTTTTTCTCAGAGTTAATCAATTGCTACTGTACTGTTATTGTAATGTTCTGTAAAATGTCACAATTGTGTGACCTTCTAGAGGAAATTCAGCTCTTGCTCACTGCCTAAGGAAATGTACAATAGGTTATACCCTCAAGTGCAATATGCACTCAAAATGGATTAGCTATACACTTGTTAAAAATTCAACTCTTGATTACATCATATTATTGTACAACAAAGTTATACCATCAGAATCATCTCATTTTTATGACAAAACCAAACTCACTTTTTGAGGACAATCTCAGAGGCTCCCTTGCTGTACATGCGGAAGCTCCCATCAGACAACTTGACGACTGTGCTCATGGACTTCCTGACAGAGTTGAAGGTGTAGACTTTGTAAATCTTGTCCTCTGGGATCTGGTTTCTTATTGGCTGATAGTCCCGCTTCAGGTCCAGGACCAATCCCAGCAGGCCGCACTCTGTCTTGTTTCCCACCTGCTTCGGCAGACTGCCTTCCTTATCTGCAGGCTGGAGAGGAGAAGAAATTTTCGGATGTTCAGTTTTATTTTCGGTCAAATATTTGCTGCAATATAGTCACATTTTCTATCCGTGATTGTTTTTCACTTTACCTTTTAATTCAGGATTTAAAAAAAAAAAAAATATATATATATATATATTTTTACCCCTCAGTTAATAGTTGGGTTTTCTGAGATGGCAAATAAAATAAATACTAGTATGGAGACTCAGGTCTGTAGATTAACCAATTTTGGAACCAACACTCTGTAGTGATTGTTCTGTGATCTATTCAATTACTGAGATTCTCTTTTCTTCAGCCCTCGAAATAGCTGCTAGTGATAATTAACCAGCGAGCAGGTGAAAGAGTTGCTCTGTGTGGGAGAGTGGGAGATGAGTTTGATGGATGTTCTTATCTAAGGCATACGGCTCAAGCCATTGCAAACGGTATTTTTACATTTAGAGCCGTGCTTTTCTCCGATTCACTAAACATCTGATTATCAACATTACTACATGACGACGTGGACAATCTTCTTTTTTTTACATAAATCATGTAAAAATATGCTTTTGATATGACTATTTTTTTAATGACCAATTTACATGCAGATTGTTGTTTTGTTGAAGTGATCAATCATTTACGCTATAATATATTTGGAAAATAAATGGCAATCACAATATCAGAAGAAACATCCTCAAACTGTTTGTTTTGTTTAACTTACACTCCAAAATCCAAACATATTACATTTACTGTCATAGAAAACACATTTCTTTCGTCATTTTTTATTGAAAAGCAATCACTAAATTTTCTAAATTCTTCCTGATGAACGATCAATGTGTTTACTTTGAGTAAAAGTGGTACAATTTATCTTCCTTTTAAAGCTGGAGTGTGCTTATTATCAGCAAGCCGCCATCCAGGTTATGTGTGCGATATCTGTTCACATCTGTGCACGTGGCTGTTCAAGGTGCTACTTGAACATACTCACTGTATGTTCACGTGTACACACTCACTGTATGTTCACGTGTGTGTGAGCGTGGTCAGCTTGTGGAAGACTGAGCGTTGCCATGGTAACACTGGGCAAGGCAAACTCGGAAGGAGGGACTTGGAAGAAGAGAGGGTGCTCTCTCTCTCTCCGCCACTTGGGGATTCTTACTCTTTGGCTCAGATTCTCTTTCAGGATTTTCACTCATCTAACTTCACACATGTGCTCGAATCTTTCTGGGTCTCCCTTTTCATCTTTTCCTCAGCCCTTATTTATTAGTATTTCCCCCGCTTCCCTTCATTTACTCACTCACTCTAATTTGTCAAATCACACAGAAATACGACCAATAGAGTGAATAGCGAGCGTGCCTCTGCATATTTCTTTCTAAATGTTTTCTATTTGTGATAGAATAAAAACTCATTATTGTCTTTATCTTACACACACTCACGCACAAACTTACCACTAAAGTGATACTGATGCTGATAAGCCTGGACGCATATGAGAGTGTGCACTCCTTACTGTCATTATTCATAAAATGCCTTTTCACATAATCACACACTCTCCAGTTGATATTAATTTTAGTTTGACGACAGACATGTAGTGATAAAAAAGATGTTCAACTTCACTCTTCAGAAATACTAATCAAGGTAATACGGGCTGCAAGTATTGATTATTATCACTATTGACTAATATGCTGATTACCTTCTCAATTAATTAATTGATTGTTTGCTTAGAAAATGGCAGAACATCATGAAAATCTCAAGGCAATGTATTCAAATACCTTATTACATCCAACCATCAGTCTAACATATTCAGTTTACTAACATCGATACAAAGAAAAGAAATCCTGACATTTAGGGAGCTGAGATATTTGACACTTCTGCTTGAAAAATGAAGCAATACATTTTTCATCATTTTAATCATAATAGTTAATAAAGTACATTTTCAGTTGTTTGACTAAGAGATTAATGAACTTATTGTTTAAACTCCTAAGGAAATAAGCACAACTTGGGCAACATTAATCTAATTTGTTGTAAAATTGAACAAAAGGAAGCAAGTGTTGTTGTATGTTGTTGTTAATCAGTATAGAAGTATGTCCTTTTTGTTCATTCTGGCTCCTATTAGCTGCCACTGAGCTGAAACCTAGTCTCCCTGGGGTCTCACTATATAGTACCTTCAGTACGCTTGACAACTACACACACACACACACACACACACACACACACACACACACACACACATACACACACAACAACAGAGCATGTCAAAAGCACACTGAACATAATGCATGTGACTTGCCGCTAAGTAGACACCTTCAGTCTGTGCTATTTGCCCCGAAATAGATTTACTGCAGGCTTTCTGTTCTGCTTCTCAACCAACCTCCAACCAAGATTATATTTAAAAGGATAGCTTGACATTTTCAACGCTTTGAATTTGACTTTCTATTTGTTGTTTTCTTCACTCAGCACTTGCGAAATGTGTTGAGAAAGATTCTGTATCGACAGTGTAGTTAATCACTTTAATGGCTCGTTGGAATTTGTGCGCTTGCACTCTCCATCTAATGGCCGCTCTTGTCCACCTGCTAAAGATGTTTTGATAGAGAATGCTAATAATGTGCCAAAGCCTTTAACATATTCTCATGCAGCAAATAAGACAATTATAGTAAAATGCCATCTATACACTGAACCGAGGGACTGGGAAAGGTATCGTACTTATCTGCTGTAAAACCCTTTGAGAGAAAAATTGACATCAAATGAAGCAAATTTGACAGAAGGATTCGAAGCATTGTGTTAATTTGGCTGAATAATTGCAACGCTTAATTCATCTGTCTCGTGAGAGAGATATCGGCTTTCAATGTCTCCTTTAAGCAGCTCAATAATTTGAAACCACAATTTCTTAAGAAAAAATGGTTAGTGATTAATTCAGGCTCGGACGTATTTTACAGGTCTGTGTTGCTGCAGCTGCTTTGAGGCAGAGGTTCCAGCAGAGAGGCTTAGAGAGAAAATTAATCTAAAATCTCATTAATCATTAAAACCCAATCAGAGAACTGGCCCATGTTCACCTAGTAATTGGACATATCTGGTTAACGTTCAGCTGTGTGTCTCACAGGCACCGACAAGAGTATAAATACTTTATTCCGAGTGTATGGTAAATAACATAATTAATGCCTTTTCCTAATGACCAATGATTACATCAGGAAGACGCTGCCTGTCATTGGCTAATGAGAGCATGGAACAAATGGTGTCATCCGCACTGTCTGCTAAGTGTTTGGGAGAAGAAGCTCCAAGCATCAGGAAAAAAATCTCACTAAACAATTAAAGGACCAGCTGAAAACCATACAGGATTTATTATAGTTTTAAACAATCATTCATACTGTAGAAAAGAAGAGTCGTTTGCTTTGTAAAAGTTGTCTTCCCTGCTATTTCTAAAGCAGTAAATCAGCAGTTACACAATCTATTGAATGACAACAAAACATTTGTATCTTAAGTCATATATTCAGCCTTCAAGACATATTTTTCCTCAAAGAAAAATATTTTATGACCAAGGGGTATCAGTTATTCCACGTGTTTGTAATGTCAATCCCTTTGCTTCATGATGTTTTGTTGTGTTCGGAATTTTTTTCTTCTGATTCATACCCAAATTTTGGAAGATTATATATCTGTCTAAAAAGAAGCAAACAGACTAGATCTATTTCCTTCAAAATTATGCAAAAGGTACATAATCACAGTTTACAGTTCATAGAATTTTAATCCACATTTAGAAAAGACATTTTAAAATCCATTTGGAGAGGGGGAAAAAAATGAAATGACTAACAGCAATACCGCTGCCTTATATCCTGAGAGATTCCGCAGAGGTTTGGTTTGACGTGAGTTTCTACGCACAAGGCTGGCGTGGGATGCCCACTGTTGGCATGGCAGTGCTATAGTTGGCGCCCTGGCCTGGACGTGGCTAAGGAACAGCTGCCCTCTCCCTGGTCCTTAGGTGCTCCTGCAGGCAAGGACATATGCCAGAGGGAGAGCTGGCAACTGTACTTCCTATTCCACCCAGGGCTCTCCTTAATCCATCCCTCCTGTTCCTTCCCTTTGTCTTCCATTTTCTTCCTTTTCTCTTCACACTCAACCTCACCCTTTTACTCCTCTGTCTTTCTATTTCTGTCCCTGTTTTCATACTTTCTGTGCTGTCATTCTCTCTCTCACTCCCTTCTATCCTGATCACCATTCCTCCCTCTGGAGACTCTCTCCTGTTGCTAACTATCAGTTTCCCCGGTCTCTTAATGCGGCCCACTCTCACTGCCTCCACCTTCCTTTTCGCTCCCTCTTTTCATGTAGGAGTGGACGATATTCTTCCTCTCCACATGACTGTACCAGCCAACTGGGCCGAGGCCTGGAGGCAAGCTGCAGGGCAGGAATACAGCCTACCAGTCCATGATGAGGACACTTGTCACCCCAGTGTGGTTTCTCGCTCGTCCTCCATTTTTCACACTTGTCCTTGCTTCCCTTTACCCCTTCATTGCCTATTTACCCCCCTCCCCTTCTATTTGATTTCATACATTTTCTGTATTTACACCTAATGTATTGTAATTACTTTTTATTTGCCCTTCTGCTTCAGAGATTTGATTGATTAGGTAGGTGTGGACAAAAAGGTGGGCAATCAAATCTGCGTGAATTTGTTTTCAGTAATATCTCGTAACGGTGCAATACTGATATAGCCTACCATGTTTACCCTTACATTATTTAAATTCTTTAAAAGCACGCCACTTGTGTATCTATCTATGGATAGAAATTACACACATCTAGATTAAGTTGCCTGTAACTTTCATCCTGCCTTATTTAAGTATTGCACAAATATCAGTTTGATTCATCTTTTGAATGATGAACACATACAATGTACTTTATGGTGATTATATAAGGTTTGGTCACCATACTGTATGTTTACCTGGTTGTTGTGGAACAAACCATTGGGATCCCTCAGGCAACACAACAATTGCTTTACATTCACATAATATACTATAAATCTAACGGTAAGATCTAATACCACTGACCTCACACTCTAAATAAAGCTTTTATGTATTTAATTTACACTGACTAGACAGAAATGTGAAACACAGTATCTGAAATGGAGGGAAATGCTTTGCACCTCTGAAATATCAAAGAATTGTCATTCGAATGTGATGACGACTTCTCTTTCACTGCAATCTCAGCAACACTGTAAAATCTGTGAGCAAGTGTTGAACACAGAAAGAGAGAACAAGAGAAGAGAAGGACATCATTCTTCTGAAGATGTCTCCGTCTCTGTTTCCTCGACAGGTTCTCTTTCTCCTCCCTTAGTGTCCAAAACTACTCCATGGGGACACCGGGTGCTTCAAGCTGAAGACATTCTAAGACACTCTCATCTCTCCTCCCTGTTGTGCAAACAAGCGTGCAACGTCCAGAGGACAAAAGCACTGTGAGCCAAAGCCAATTATAGCAGCACCTCCCTCCTCACTACCGAACAAAAAAGACAGGGTTTGTTGTAATAACAAATAATAAAAATGCTGCGTTTTTTCCTATTTAACATGAACTGAAATCTTGTTTTTTCTAGCATCTACGTTTCAGCATTCTGTCAAATGTATTTTCTTATTCGCATACTGAGCTTCTATAATTTTTCCCAAGGGCCTATCCCTTACAATTGAAGCCATATTTGTGAGTATAGGTGTTTGTGTGAGGGTCTGTTATCTTTGTCCCTGACCAGAATAATGACCTGAGCAGGTGGTTGAAGCAACACAAAACTGAGCTCCCAGGACACTCACTCAGCCATGCACTGTGTTGCGAGAACATACACCTGTGATCTGAAAACCTCCGGCAGTGTGAATTTGCCTGATACGACAGATGTGTGCATCTGACCTTTACGAGTTTTACTTTAACAAAGTCTTCTTATTGAAGCATGTAAAACATCTCATATACAGTATAATGAAAGAAAAAAAGAAAATAAAAGTACAGCGATTGGGTGATTGTTTTGCTGTGAGGCTCTTGCCACCGGCATGTTCCTTTAAAAACGACGTCAGTATATTGACGTCACTGAATGCCGTTTAAAAATTACTCTGTAGCATGCTTGACTTATCTGCAAGAGACGTGCAAGGCAAGCTGGTGTGCTTATTTGTATGCACGCATCCTTTTCAGAAAGTGTGTCCATGTGCCCAAGGATACAGTATCTTTGAGTATGTACATGTACAGTATTGTGTGCTTATACTGGATGTGTGTATGGATCATTGTGTAAATATGTGTGAATTTCTCCCCGAAGGATGAGGTTTCTTCACTTCAGAGTCGGTATGTGTTAACAGAAGACGCAGAGACATAACACTGGCTGTATTATAAAGCCACAGAGGCAGTGGGGGTACTGATATGGGTATCAAAGCCTGCCTCTTTGCCTTTGTATGGTGGCCATCAAAGACTTCCATAGCCATCATGGCATCCCACAGGATTGGCCTCTTACATAAGAACACACAAGCCAGCATACTGTAAGGCTGGAGTGGCGCTGAGGGAGTGGGGGCGACTGGGGGAGGGAGAAAGGGATGTACTAAATATTCCTCAGAAATGTCCCTTTTGCATCCGGCTTTCTAAGTTCACTTCATTCCTTAATTATGTCCGTCTTTCCCTCTGTACAGTTCCTTTACTCTAACAAGAGCTATCAGAAAAAATTAATTAATTCTGACATATGCTGTACTCTCTACTATTAATATGCTAGATTTAGTGTTCTGTACTATTTATATTCAAGTATATTCTGTGTATATATGCATGGATGAATGTACATGCATAGCTAAGTTGTACAGTAATTACTACTGATAGAAGCTAACAAACAGTACAAGTAAGTAAGCTGATATCATTTGAAGTTCACCTGAAGTTTAACTCCCACTTTAGTGCATGAGGTAACCTCTTTTATGAATGAATAGATTATAGAACAGACTTAGTGCCATTTAATCCAACAGTCGAATGAGACTGGTAGCCAAGACAAGAAATAAACCCTCGTAGCGCTGTAAAGTCCTATTCAAAACATTGTTTATATTATCAGAAGTCTGTGAATGTCCTCTATACAGACACATGGTTCAAATGGTGATTTAGTTTTCCTGATGGAACTATGAGATTGACTCAGTTTTCTTTCTTTACCACGATATGATATATTCACAAAATGTGTTCCCTTTTTGAAAAAGCTGGACAATCAGACTCAAGCAATTGCAGAGTGCATCTGATCACAGGCCGTTGCCAATAGAGACCCACAATACTTTAACATTACATGCCTTGTTCTTACTTGTTTTCCATATTAGTCTTTACCATGCAACCACCAAGCATTCTCATTTTAGACATGTAGTGATATGCACATATTTTTGGAAGGATATATTACTTTCATAGATAAACCGCCTAGATTTAATGAATTTAATGAAATTAAATCTGTCTCTGTTTTATATATTTCGATAGGTGCTCAGTGAGCAGACAATAAAACGGTTTTAAAAATCACTCTCAAACTGGCATAAAGCCTGTCAGACATTGTGCTTCTTGTACATTGTGCATTGCTTTTCTACTGTGCTTCGAAGACACACACAAATATGTAGCTCTCCATCTCGAAACCGAGTGACCAAAACACTTCACCAAGACTGTGATTGCGCCTTGAGGTGTAGGAAGTAAAATCTGTGGGATCTTTCTATCGCAGATGTCCCGCCTGCTCAGCTCATTCCTCCTTTGAGGTCCATAAGGGTATTTTTCAGTTGGTCGGCCATGGACTCTTAAGGGGTTTACAAGGATAGGGACACAGACGGGCACAAATGTGTGTGTGTGTGCGTGTGTGTGTGTGTGTGTGTGTGTGTGTGTGTGTGTGTGTGTAGGTGAGAAATGATAGTCATGCCAAAATTATTGCATGTAGCACCAGTCTGAAAATGTTCTGATCTTGGCAATCTTTGCTTTTAGGATATTTATGCCAAAAGCTTTATTATGAAAATAATGTTTCAGTCCTGTAAACTGAAGGAATATCTATGCAAACAGGTTTCAGATTCTGAGATTGGAACATTTAATGTCTGTCCGTCTATGTCTTATTGTATACAGGTGCTATTGGCTTTGAGAGAATTTCTCTTTGCTGCATTCACTGTAAACAAGAGACAATCTCCAGCACACTTAGCCAGATTGGATTAAATTACAGTCTGCTATGTTCTGAATATCAGATAAGACAAAATTACACAACCGTTCTCAAGGTGACAAGTTGAGTGAATGCCTGATGAATCTAAAGCAGCAGCCAAGGACACAGACTGCCTGCTTCGCCAAGAAGAAAGCACTGCAGAGCTGTCTCACTGTTCCAGGGCTGCTCTCGTCATGTGGTTTCACTGCTCACACAGAGGCAGCTGAAATCTATTCAGCTAACCCACAATATTTAAGACTTAACTAAATAGGCTTTAGTATAATATAATGTCTTAAATATTGTGATACGGGTTCATATAGATGCCTCATATAATATGCAGTGTAAAAATAAAAGGAGTATATATGGTGTTTGAAATTTCTTATGAAAGAATGAGTTACCATTTTGTCAAATATAAATAAATGATCATGTTTAGGTGTATGTGTTCAGATGCAGTAATATTTATGTTCAACCCCTAAAGGAAAGACTCTAAAGTATCTTCTACAATGGCGACCACGACAAGTGGCTTACCAGTATCTTGGTGGTGTAGGCGCTGTTGATGGAGATGGAATTGACCAGTAAATCCAGTGATTTGGGTGACAAAACACCAGGTTCTGGGATTTCTTTGTAGTGCACATCTCCCATGTAAAACTGCACAGCCGTCATGCGGTTGGTGGTCAGGGTGCCGGTCTTGTCAGAACAGATGGCTGTAGCATTACCCATCGTTTCACATGCATCCAGGTGACGCACCAGGTTGTTGTCTTTCATCATTTTCTGTTGGTATAAAACAACATTATGATCATGAATGAATGCATATTTAAAAATACTTTAAAATAGTAGATTAGACTATAAGATGGATGACTGAATTGGTTTAACAGGCAATGCGTCAACTTCACTGGCTAAAATGGCCTCAATACAAAAAGAGGGATGCTTTAACATTGTATGTTAAAATGCTTATTTAATTCAAGGCAACAATCAAAGAAACAACCATGCTGTCTGGACTTTGTCTACAACATAATTCATTTGTCACATTACTGCACAAGAAAAGTAGCCATTCATGAAAACTGACAGACTCTGTATTTCCCAGTCTTAAAAACAACAAAAAGAAAACCAAAGTGTATCTCCTCAGAATATTTTACAGTACACTGTAGTTAAAGGTAGAGGACTGACTTGAACAACACTTGAACACTGCACTTACAGTAAAAGAAGAGCACTGTACAATTTGTTCTCACTCCAAACTCTTCATATACCGCACCAGTGCCCCACGCACCAGGCTTTCAACTAACTCCAATGTAAACCCACATGTACCAGCATTAGACACTTAGAGCAACTGACGTAGTATTAAGTGCAACATTATCCACTTGGGTGGGTGGGAGGTGTGGTGGATGGGTCAAACAAATAGAAAGGACTTTGACCCAGAAGACCACTTACCGTGTCCCGTGTCAAACTAAAAGTTAACATGACCTATTTTGTCACATCAGTCGTTAGTCATGTGACTCATTAGTATTGTTAGTCACGTGAGTCGTTAGTCAAGTTAACGTCAACCACGCTTTTCCTAACCCAAACAAAGTGGGTTTATTGCCTAAACCCTTACTTCCTGTGGAGCCGGAAGTATATTTTGAAAAGACACTATGCATTGTAGCGAGTGGGTCCACAACGGACGCTAGAGCGGTACATAGATGGTCAAAGTCTGAAGCCTAAGGGCCCCTGACCAAGTGTCTGTATTTGACGAGTTGGAAGTATTAATGTGTTGCAATGTACAGTATTGTATTGTCTTTCACTGTTCTTCCTCACCTTGACGGAGTAGGCCAGGGAGATGGTGACAGCCAGCGGCAGCCCTTCTGGCACGGCCACCACTAAGACAGTCACACCGATGATGAAGAACTTGACAAAGTACTGGATGTAGATGGGAGTGCACTCTGGCATCCAAGGGTTCTTCTGCATCACAAAGTTGTCAATGGCAAAATACAGGACCAGGATGATGACTGTGACGGCTGACATGAGCAAACCTGAAAAAAGATACAAAATGTTATCAGCTGAGCGGCATGATGCCAAAAGGTAAGAATATGAGTGGAGTGACACTTTATGTGATCCTAGAGAGATTCCTACTTCCTCCTGTAACATACATGTGTTTTAAAAATGGGAAGAAAAAAAAACAACAGAACAAATCAAAGGAAACCTATACAAAACATGGGGAGAACCTTTAAAGGTCGCAGATGGCCCGACAGGGATTACAACTAAGAGCATTGTTGCTGTGAGGCTGTGAAGCTTTAACCACTGAGCCACCATGTTGCCTTAATTGATATTAAGATTTAACGTGTCAAGCTGCCCATAATTAATAAGGTTTATTATGGCGTCTTTACAAAAATCAGGGTTTTGTGCATGCTGGTTCACTTGGAAAGCATACTGCAACGTTATTAGTTGCACTTGTGTTTTTGGTGGGATGTCATGTTTAAATTCTCCAATAAAAAAAGGTAAAACCATATTAATAATTATATCATTAGTAGACTTACTCAAGTTTGATTTAAGAACAATAGTAAGAAGTTTATCAAGTCCACATTTAGTGCAGGACTGTTGTACTATACTGGATTAGTTTTGGCTAGGTGGAACAAATAAGTTGGCAAGTTGGTGTATACTCCCTTGTAGCTATTGGTCATTTCCACAAGAGACAAGATTAGACAGACCCTAACCATAACCACTAATCACTCTTTTTTCTTCATTCCTCATAATAGTATGCCATTTTGCAGATTCTACAGAGGCTAGAAAGTCAGATGCCATGATCAAAGATGGCGGGTAGCTTTCTGTACAACATCTCCTGGCTCTGTTTGTGCATCAATACATAGGACACCACGTGACATTCGCTTTGATAGAGGCTGATGCATTAACTTGCATAGTCTAAATGCAATGCAGTCAAGTATGCTATACACATTTCATGATTTAAGTATATCTGGGCTCTTTCTTTCTTCTTTGAAAGTGAATGAAACACACCTGGTGTCAGGTAGATACAGACCAGGAGTGTATACTGTAAAGAGCAGAGAAGCTGCAGTAACAAAAAAACGGGCACACATGGTAGTGGGTCGCAGACTCTATTAAGACTAAGTATTAATTACTTAGTGTTCTGACACCAAGTCCTTATTCCATCACTCACACCAAGAGTCTGATGTAAAAGCCCACTGTAAAAACTGGACTTTTTTAAGGAATTCTAAGGAAATGAGAAAACCTAAACTTTTTAATTAATAAAAAATAAATATAACAACCCTTCAAAGAAATAATATGTAGAATAATTCTAATTATCCCATACTGGTCTAGAAACTCCTTCCTTTGTTGCATTAAGTATTTTAGGTATCTAGTATATTCATGGAAATCCTTTGTGCAACGATATTCCTCCTATGTTGCTGCTGCGAGGACACCCATCCTCATCTGTTACTATAAACGCAGAGAAATCAACTCCTTGTTGCCATGAATTGCTTTAAATGGCATTGGTATGGATTGTAAAATTGCAAAAGTGAAAAAGCATAATGGCATCAGTTGTTCCCACTAAAATCACTCAGCAAGTCCCTCGAGGGAAGGTCATTTAGAAAAATAAAGTTAACAGGCTCTTCTACAGCTCCATACCAGTAACTTCAGCATTCTTCTAGACTACTTTGATTGCTTTAAGCGACCAAGAAGTGAGTCTTATCAGTGCACCGTCTTGCTTTGGTGAACAGGATGATGGCTCAGTGCCTTGTTGTCCCTGATTTAACTGCCTGACTGAGTGATAGACTTGTCCGTGTGTAATTTGCTGTACCTGCTTTGCCAATCTGGACAGCCAGTTTGGTCAGCTTCCCTTGGAGCACAGACTTCTCTTTCTTCGAACCAGACACCTTCTTCTTCTCTTTCTCTTCGGACTCTCCACCTTCAGCACTCTTTAGAGGCTGCATCTCCATGGCAGCTGCTCCATCCTGCTTCTTTACTGTAAACACCACAACAACAAAAAAAGATAGCAGTAGCATTAGACATGTGGATTAGACCAAGGGAGCGAAAAAGAACAGGAAGCCAGGCTTCAACAGCAAGGTTTTACACTAGCACAGAAATACAGTTTAGATTTAAAACCAAGAGAAGATCATATGACATTGGTATGCATGAAGCTTTTTACATAACATAAAAGGATTGTAATGTGTGTCCCTGCATTGTCATTGTGGTAAAATGTACAGTCTATGCTGTGAACCTTGTTTCCGTGTATATGAAAACAAAAAATTCACGATGATGTAGGTCTTCTTTTGCTGATGTAAGGGTTGTGTTTCTTATTATTCAAGCAATTTGTTCCATCACAAACACATATTTACAGTAAGTCGTGAAGAATGTAGTGCTCCTACATCTAACACCCACGACATGTTAACAGATTATTTCGACACTTATATGGGGAAGTCTTATATACAGAGTAGCATATTTCACACACACAAGGAAAATTCCCTCTGAATTTAATTTGAAACTGAATATATATACATTTTTCATCCAAAATAGAGTTTCAAGCCTTATGGAGTTTTGTTAGTTACTATTAGCATATTAAAGACATATATCAGTTGTTAGTTGTTTAGCTGTTATGGGTGTTGAGGACTCAAATTCTAAAAGCAAGACAAAAACACATTGTAGCCTTTATCCATTGAGTGATGTACAGTATAGAAGACCATGATATATAGATAGCAGCGGTGCTTTAAAAACCAACTTCATACCATACTGGAGGACAGCGAAGAAAGCTAGTCTGGCAATAACATGTTCACAGAACTGCATGAGAAATGGTAAACAGATTTAAAAAACAATATTGAAAGCTCATCTCTTATAATTATACATTGACGACATGAAACTACAGGGATGATTGGAATCCCCAAATAGTAGAACTTTGTATGTGAAAGTGATCATACATCTCAGAGAGGACAACCAGAACACGAACGCTGCAGACTGCGACAGACAGGATTTTTGAAATGATCCCAGACATCAAAACGTTCAAATCCACACAGTTATTGATAACTTGCTAAAACAAATGCCTATCTATGTGTTACATATACTTATTTCTTCTTCATAAATATTCTATCTATTTATACGCTGAGACTGTTTTGTAGTGTGACAAAAACAAGATTACCTCCATCTCTCTCCTCCTAACACACATACAGTACAGTGCTTCTCTCTTAATGAATCCCATTACCAACAACTATCGCAGCCCAGTTTTCCAATCACAATGACGCATGTGTTTGCTGCTTACAAAAAACCTTTTCATGTTGAACATTTGTCATACGTCTCTCTGGTTGCGCGTTGTGTTTTTCCACCCCCATGACACAGGACAGAACGTGTCTCTAGTCAACTGTATGCAGCCGAAGATCAAACACCTGCTGTTAATACAAGCTTAGGGCAAAGGTTCATCTTCTGATGCTGATGCTATTGTACACGCTTATCATAGTATGAAGGTGTCAAGAGTCTTCATTTACCCATTTGCCCCTTTGCTTAAGGGACACTGATTTGCTTAGCTTGTGACTCTTAGTCCATCTCCCCATGCCTTTGCACTCCTGGTTGATTTATTTGGAATTGTGCTTACATTTAACAGCCTGGGGTCTTTTTGTTGAAGATAATGAGCTTTGACTTTTGTGCATAGTTTAATTTTTGTAGGTGTTTAAACAATAGAAACCGTGTTTTTTTTCCAAGAACGTCATCACAGACACCCAGTTTTTAATGCAAATATAGAAATATTACAAAAATGTCACGAGTGGGCCATAGGCTCAATCAACATTGTGTTACCTCCTTCGCTCTAACGGATAGCGACTTAACATTTATTTAATTGAAAAGGAGTGGTAAAGATGTCAACAATTTCCACGTTTGAATTTTTTGTTGACAGAAAGAATTGTCCTTCAGTTATCAAGTGCAATCAAATCAAATGTATCTTTAATTAGTTAAATAATTAATTGTTTTGTATTATATCAGACACATTTAAGAGACTTGAAGGCACCTGTTTGCTAACCTGAGATGAGCATTTTTGATTAAAAAAAAAAAGTCATTGACTTAATTGATAGATTAACCATAATACAAATGTATGTTATTATAGTGATCATCAACGTCACCGTATCCCTTTAATTACAGACAATTCACATCATATTGTGTGGAGAATGTTTCATGAAACAGTAAAAAGAGGAAACCAGGGTGTGGTGTATAACATGAGTTATCAGAGGACAGTTTTTTTGTTTTTGATAGAAAGGGAAAAACTAAGTGAGGAAGATACAGTAGTTGAGGGACAGGTTTCTTTTTTTCTCGTAGAGATCAGGACAAGTCAACAACACAACAAGAACAACAACAGAACAACAGACCAGGGACAACACAATAGTGACAGACAGAGTGAAGAGGAGGGATTTTCTACTCTATTTGAAAGTAGGTAAAACCTGGGTCAAACACTGATATTTCTGGAAGTGGTAAACTTTCTCAAAAACCCTTAATAATCTAAATTACAATAACTTGAGGCAGCGAGGTATTGAGAGTGTAGAATATAATAAAAGCTAAATCAAACAAAGCAATGTAGGATTTCCCTCCTGCATTTGACCCAGAGCTTACACCACACTCCAAAGAAGGAAAACAATGAGGAGAAGGAAAATAAGAAGAAAAAGAGAGGGGGAAGAGGGAAAGCAGATGAGAGAGTGAAAGATATGGTTTGGTTACCTTTAATCTGGTTGCTCTCCATATTGCCATCTTGCATTTTACCTATGATGGAGACATACCAGACAATAACAACAAAAATAACCAAGGCAGACAAGTCAACAAAGTATCACCACAGAGACAGCACACACAGTGAGACCCAAAACCCACAAACAGAGAGACAGGAAAATGACTTTTAATACAACATTTCTGTGACAGTCACATAGAAAGGCTTGTGATATGTAAATGATGTAATGTAAGCAGAAGCTACAGCTAGTGGCAGGAGGCTACAAACAAACACTCTAGTGTGCCGATTTTCTTGTATTAAGCGGGAAATTAGGTTTTAATAGATACGTTTTATTGCATAAAGAAATAACCAGCTAATTAAAAAGCTTACTAGACTTTCTGAAACAAAACTATGTTGATCAAAATATATTATGCTGAACATCAAACCAAAAAAAGCACACTTTCTGCTGAATTTTCAAATAGTATAACATACTCGCACTATGAGCACAGGTAATTCCACACACATTATCAACAGTAGGAGTAAAAACGTCAGTGGGGAAGAGTGCACCACAAACACACGCACACAGCACATACACAAACTGCACACACAAACACGAGACTGCATGCATCAAAGGAAAATTCAGAAGGCACATGCAAGATCACACGATAAGAGGGGAGCAGACTGGAGATGTGAACAATGCACATCGAGAGAGAGGAGAGAAAGAGAGAGAGAAAGAGAGAGAGAGAGAGAGACAGAGAGAGAGAGAAAGAGAGAGAGAGAGAGAGAGAGAAAGAGAGAGAGAGAGAGAAAGAGAGAGAGAAGGAAAAGCCTCCCACATGGCAAAGTTACATAAGAACAACAGAAAGAAAATCGAACACTAAGTTCAGGGACAGTGGATGTATTATGCTGTTGGATTCTGCTTACACAAGGAGCAATCTTAGAGTGAACTTAATATAAATGTTTGTTTCACTGACACATTGGTATTGTTTTAAATTGCAGAATCAACTTGCTGGCGGTCTAACAGAGATGCTAAGAGTACACAGTATCATCTTTCAAGCTGATGAAGCATAACACTAAAAGCTAGCATCTTGTGCTTTCTCAATAAATGTATACACAATGTTTACAAAATAAGAAAGCGTTTATCAAATGCTGCATTGTTGATCCCATTATCTACCCGGGCTATCTATATGCAAGATATGTTTGTCTCAGTGGTGCGTAGGCTAGAAATTGCACAAAATCTGTCCGTTTGTACTCAGATTTCACTCAGAAAATTGCTCAAGTAGAGCTAGAAGACCAAATTTTGTCCCAATCTTCGGCATGTATGTGGATAATAAATGGTTCACTTCACCTCCACTTCCACATTAGCCAGCTCCCTAGAGTCACAATAAAGCTGAAGATGACAAATCGCTCTGTTCCAGCCCAGGACACCACAAGGTCATTATCACAGTGCAAATCACGTGCATGAGTACAAATATTTTCAGGCTGCTCTCCATGGAGACAAAGATAAAAGAGAACCCGGTGCTACAAAGACTGAAGTTAATATTTTGCATTTGTTCAGCTAACATAGAAGTGGAGGATTTGCACTAAGTGATCTCAGAGGACCCCGAATTACAGGATATGGCCCTACAGTTGTATTTCTTCAGCTCGCATCTTTGTCTATTGTCAGACGTGAAATATATATATAACAATCAATCTCTACGAGACAGATGATGAAATTAGAATGTTTGTACAGTAACTATGACATTTCCACCAGCAGCCGGTTGGCCTAGTTCAAAGACTGGAAACAAGGGAAAGCGTTTGTCTGGCTCTGTCCTACAGTAACAAAAGTGAACACAGTATATCTTGTTTGTTCTGGTTTGATTTGTGTAAAAATGCACTTTGTGGGGGTTAGGTGCAGGCTATTTCTTGGTGCAGTCAATCTTCTCATCTAACTCTCTTCAAGAAAGGTTTCCTCCCTCTCCCAAAAAAGCTAACTATTCCATTAAAGACACAACACTTCAAATGTTGAAAGACTACACACACATGTTATCCTTGCTATCCTTCACAAAATCTTTTTTTAGAAATGAATATAAAAAGGCTAAAAAATAAATAATTACGTCTTAGCATCACAGAGACCTACAGAGTTTTATTTGTTTCAGTTTGCATTTAAAGATGGACCACAAAAAATCATTACGAGTTTTTCCAAGACAGCTATTTAGTATAAACAGCATTACTCGACAAAGAGAAACAGAAAACAAAGGGAAAACTATACTAATGTCTACAACTACAACAGGACGTGCATTGACAGCATGAATCCAAAGGGTTCAACACAACTGAAAGAAAAGATAGAGCAGAGCAGAAGGTGAGCACCCATGATAGGAGACATGGTGAGAATGGAGAAGGTAGGAGGAGTCAAAAGTCACGACAGAAAGAGGTCAGTGATCAGAGGTTTTGTCAACCTACCATTAATTAGGCTGGCACTGCCAGGGGCATTAATGCCTGCAGCCCCATCCGTGGCTATAGTTGCGATGGGGTGGATAGGGGGATGGGAGCAATCTAGCCAGTAACAATGAAGGCCGAACACAAATGAACATAAACACAAACACACGCATGTGCACACACAAGACAATGAACAGAAATAACATGGTTATAGCACAGTAAAGAGTTTCAGCATATGTAGACTGTATGTGAATACTAAAGTCTAGTGTGATTAAAACATGTGTAATGTACCTATTATTTACATAATCATATGTATGTTTGTAATTTTATAAATGCTATGCTAATAAAACAAATTAGTGTAACATTGGACAGACATAATGAAATCTGAACATAAACTATATGCAAGAATACCATAAAATGTGAAACCAAAGCTATTGTAAGTTGATTTTAAAAATATTTGTTTCAATATAATTAATGCACTGGGTGTAATATCATGTATAGTAAACACTAGTGTTATTCTGCGTTCACTGTCAATTGGTTTTAGTTTATTTGTTGCAATGTGAAGTTCAATTAAACCATGTTATTCATGTAATATCCGTTAGCATCACAAAATAAAAATTTTAGCAGAAAAGTTGGAGCAAATAAGCTTAAGAAAAGTGTTGCATAGCCAATCTCAAAATTAACTCTCAAAGAAAATCCACAGATTTGATTTATCAGCCAGGGAAATACACATGTGCCAACCAGTTAAGTGACGGGGCAAATGAAATATGCTTGTGTAAGTATGAGAGAGTGCTGAATATTTGCCTTTGCATACCCCGTAGTTACAATTTTCTTTTTTAAAACCTGGAATATATCTCACAAGGATATGTTAATGTCTTTTGACAGCAGTCACATAAACTATGATTACTGGAAAAGGGAAATTCAATTGAAGGTCAATAATTGTTTCCCAGTGTCCTCTTGGTTTCTGTGTCTAGAGAACACAATGTCTTACACCGGCTTGGAGGTTTGATCACAATTCTATACTTCATTTATTATCAAATTGAAAAGCAGCTGATTTTATTAATGACACAGCATCTCGTTTATTTTTGTTCAAATTATATGAAAAAAGTCTCCGCTGACAAAGGTAATCGAGTCATAATTATGTAGTCTTAATACAACTTCAAATTACGTTTTTAACATTTCATAAATTAGGCCAGCCATAATTGAAGTATTAAGTGCAAAATGTACGGCACGATGTTTTTGGACAATTTAATGGAACTATCTAGCAGTGAAACTTTGTAAATATAAATTTGATCAAATTACTAAATACTTTAAATCAGCAAGGAAAACTTTTTATTGAATTTCAGTGAATTGGTATAGATTATTGGCTGCTTCCCTGAGCACAGATTGAGTGATTCTCTGTACAGTTTGTTGTTGGTTGATCAGACACCTGGGATCACATTGATTAAACTTAATGTATAATGCATATGTTGTCGATGCACTACAAATACAGGCAAAAAGAAGAACATGTACAGTATTTGTTTGTGTTCAGATCAGAGGAAGAAAGCTTTACCCACAGGGGAAGACGTGTTTTACTGTTCCCTTGTTTCATGTACAAATCCAAGCATAAGCACTGAAGGTAAATGCTTCAAAACATATAGTATGCTATGCATGCACTTTACTGAGGTACCTGCTCATTGAAACGACAGCGCTGAAGAGGCACTGGTAACATATTGATGTTAAAATATGTATATGTAAATATGTAAGATGTAAAAAAAATGACATCTTACAAAAGCTTATGCTGTCTACTTTACTCTCTACTGCTGGTACATGTGCCGTACACCTGCAATGCTGTCGCTCTCGTGTCATTGTTCTGTAATACAGAAATGAGACGAGCAATACGTCTTTGAAACAGGACTGATGTTGAATGCTAGCTAGTTAGTTTGATGAGTGCAGAGCCTGTTAAATGGTAAAAGGATTATGCATTGTGAAATGTGTCATCTGTCAACACTTATAGGGATGCAGTGTTGTGAGAATGATGCTTCTCTTTTTAAGTGAGGGATTAAACTGGGGGAAGGATGCTCGGCTACAGAAGAGGGGTGTCGAGTAGCGGTGGTTTATTGGTGGTCATAAGGGGTTAAAGGTCAAACGGATCAAGTACCACTCCCAGGGGTCAGAGAAAGGTGATACTCTACCTGTATTCTGGTGTCCGTCTGCCACTGCCCCTCCTTCGAAGAGAATTTGGATGGATAGAGAGTAAGGACAATAATGCACTTGAACCCACATCACCTGGATACTGCAGCTCATAAGTGTACCACCAATACTCATTTCATACAGTATTCATACACATTCATGATGAAAGCTTTCTTTAAGTGTATGCTGCTGAGCAAAACTGACAAAAAAACAATTACCTCAGAACTCCTGAAACCGCTGCAGAAAATATACAGATTACTTCATGATATAATGGTCTTTCTTACCTTTCTTTTGTTTCTTCTCCTCTTCCTCTGTGCCGGCCCCCAGCAGGGTCATGATGATTCCAGTCTGAGAGTTGACACCAACAGCAGTCACCAACATGCGCCCTGACCCCTCCATCACATGGGTGCCTGGTAAGAGCGGAGCAGGGTGTTAAAAGATATCACATTAGATTAGATACAATACAATACAAAAAAGGTTTTGCATTCCTGCCATGATCGTGTGCATTTCTTCACACTACAGGTTAAAAAATTCCAATACAATTTATGAATTGACGCGTTTGGTTACCCGCGCCTCAAAACAAAACTATCTACATCCTTACGTACAATGGTGAAATAATTCCCTATGTGGGCTATTTTTCCTTGAATTGTTTTTGTATAGTATGAAAGTGTAAAAGTATTCACTGGCTTACAAAGTGTTCAAACATCGTTACATCCGAAAGTCAGTGCTTTGTTCTCATTTACTCTTTTATTTTAAATTCAAGGTGCTGCAGTAGAAAGCCAAAAGTAGTAAAAATGTGTCGCTGTACAAATGTGTGCAGACTGCACTACACTTTTGTGTATGTGCACAGCATACACATTATTAACCTTTGGGAGAGTAAGTAGATGTGGGTGAATATGAGGCTAATTAAAAAAGACAGCCAAAAGGCCCACAGCTAATTATCCACAAGAAAAAAAATAGTAAAATGTGAGATCAGATTAACCCACGTTTCTGTTCTTCAAGCTGCACATTCTAGTGTTTCTGCTGTAGCAAACCAATAAAGAGGGTGTTTTTCCATGCTGTCGCCAGTGTCTTCTGCATTGATATTTAGATTAAAATTAATCACCTTTTGTCTCCTGTTCATTTAATTTGGTGTTCCCAATATATAAAAAATACCCAGGTAGGCCAAACATAATCCCAATAAGTAACAGCAGGCAAACTTCAATATGAAACATTTATCTGAGTTTTTTTTGCTGACCGTCAACATTAGATAGTTGCCTCTAAAGAAATTGTAAAAAAGTATTTGTCATTAAATACAATTGTACTATTTCTGCTTCTGTAATTTCTTTGAAGACAGTGGATGGAAATAAAAGGTTGTGGCTAATACCAAAGCAACCCACTTTTTTATGTTAAATTCTGGTGCAGGATGAGAAATTTGCACTGTGCAAAAAATGAAAAACATTTAACTCTAGGCTTATTTGAGAGATTCATAAATTACAAAATGCAAATCTCTATTTTGTAAATAAATTAACATTTACATTTAAAATGTAAATAAATGTAAAATGATCAATCCAAGTTGCTAACTTCAAACTTTGTAGTAAGCCAAATAGTGAAGAAGACCATATAATGGGAATATTATATATATTATTATAGTTCTCAGTCTCAAAGACCTCCTTGACACAACAACATTGCATGCAGACAGTGAGATGCAGTTCCTCCCATCCATTGACTGATAACATACCAGACAACAGCATAGGGTCTTTCTCTACACACTTCTTGACGTGGTCGGACTCGCCGGTCAGTGATGACTCGTCAATCTTCAGGTCATTGCCCTGGATCAACACTCCATCAGCGGGAAGCAAATCACCTGCAATTTTTGATGGAAGAGTTGCTATCTACAGTGGATTTATTTACATTTTCTGGAATTGATTGACACATTTAAAAAGTTCAGATAACTCCAAAGATTCATAACAGTTGGATTTGAGCAGATTTAAGGCAATATAGATTGTGACCACTGTACTATATTTCTGGTAGAAGATGCCATTGAGAGAGGATGTGTGCATTTCTCTCTGTACTGTCTGTCTGTAGCTAATGAATTGCTCCACATTACGATACTGTTGCTTAAAGAAAGTTAATTGCTTAAGGTAGACTTCATAATTTTAATCCCCCTCTGGAAAAGAGGTGGAAGTCTATTTTCAGCCACTGAACCATGAAAAGGACTTTACACAGAACAATGGACGAGCCAATTAAGGAAGTCAGTGGGCATGTCCAACAACCCTAAAGTTATTTAAATGTTATGGAAAGTTCAGTCAATTTTAGTTAACTCCACAATGTTTAAATTCAAATCATGGTAGAAATAAAAAAATTAGTTGATACAAAAGGTTTATAGTAGTAAGAAAGGGCCAACTGGATCTATATTAAATATGTCAAATAACAATTAAGAGTGTAAATGGTTAGACCAGAGATTTAGCACACCTAAATGCATTGCTACAAAATAATGAGCAATCTATAAAGTGATAGATGGCACAGGGACAATCAAAGATGCCAGTTACACCTTTATGTCTCCAGAAAGATGTAGAAAACATTAGTGGGGTCATGGAACTAACTGGATAAAGTCAGAAGATCTACTCCTTCATTGGTGACTTAATATTGCTTGCTTTCAGTATGTGTAAACAGCACAGAAAGACAAAAAGCCTCTTGCATCTCAAGATTGATATACTTCAACTTCCTACTATTTATCAATTCTGTTTTCAAAGCTCTTTGAACCATGAAGTTCCACATTCTGCATGTCATTAACCGAGTAAACTCTAACACACACACACAATTTGACAATCTCTTCCCACCTACCGTATTTGATCTGTGCGATATCCCCTACCACTATGTCCGACACTGGCAGCTGTATGACTTGGCTACCGCGGACCACCTGGAATTTCTGCTCCTGCTCGATGCGGCTCTGCAGCCCACGGAACTGCTTCTCCTTCGACCAGTCGTTGAAAGCCGTCACCAGCACCACACACACCACAGACAACAGGATGGCTGCGCCCTCGATCCAGCCGGCATCCGCCTCGCCTTCGTCCTCTACCCCACCTCCTGCCGCGCCACAAGCTAAAGTTTGGTAATGATGAGAGAGAGAAAGGTTGTATAGATGTCATAGATTTGCAAGAACACTGTGCTTTCATATAGACTTTAGGTATTCTGTCGACACACACTTACACGCTGAATATCAACTCACACTTTTAATACAGAGGTATATATGCTTCTATATGTGAAGATACACAAATGGATGTAATACAAACTCACACTAGGAGCAGTGTGTGCAATGTATATAATATAAATGACAAAAAAAAATCTACTGTATCTAATCAAATCAAAAGGCAAAGAACCAAATAATTGTATACTTCAGCCTACTCTTTTTTAGACATGTAATATATATATTAATTTAGTTTATACTGTACATTTTATCCATATCTTGATTTGTTTTATTATTATTTGGGACATGTTCAATTTAAAATCTATCTTTTCCATCAATCGCTATCTCGCTATCTAATGCCCTGATGTCTATTGTCTGTGAACTGACAGACTGGGGTATATTTGGAAATGAAACAAGGCCTATTCCCAGTCCTCCTCATGCTGCTTCATGTAATACTCTGGGAGCCATTGTGCGCTACACTTCTGGCTAGCTGACTTCAAAAGCCCCCAGTGGAGTGATTTGATTTGGACTATAAAACACTTGCAGCTCACAAGGGAAGTAGAGCAGACCCCATATTATAGACATTAAAAATGCAGGGTCTGATTTAACCAAGAACTAGACTCAAAGAAGCAATTTGGACGTATTGTTGCACTACAGCGGGGTTCCAATCAGTAGGATGTTCATGTGGTGGGTATATTGCATACACTCCCAGAAAATACCCTCTTTTATGTGTATAAGTACCAATGCACATACATTCATGTTCATTTTGGCAAAAAGGAGAGACATATTTAAGGCATTTAATTCCATTTTTATCGAAAAAATCTTAACATCTAATATAATGTTCTAGATATTGTTCCTTGTATGTAGATCATTGTTGTTGTTTTTTTCTTCAGTTTTTCATGTTTTGTCACGGAAAAAGAGTTCCTAATTGAGTGAAAGTTCAGTATTTATCGATCCAGAACTTATCCATCTCTTAAAATATTGTACGACAGTATATTTAGACTGGTATCGGTATGAGGCCATTTTACTATCTTCCCAAAAACAATGCAAAAAGCATCTTACTAAGAAGCAAAGATTCCATTAAGGACAAATGAAAAAAGTGAAATACTAGTAAATAAGTGAAGTACCGTATATATTTCTTAACAATGTAATTGGGTGAGTTTAGACTGTCCTGCTTTGTCACTGGAGTGCATTGACAGAAATAAAGTGAGTGTAGTAGCTGTCCATGGTTCTGATTTCACAGCTCTAAGTATTTAGACATGTAAACTGTGCTCTTGTCCCTTTCATACAAAGACAAATCATGCAGAACATTTGGAGCTGTCCATGGTGCTGTTGAAGTACCAAAGCGTAAACTGACTGAGCTGATTGAGACAAGTTGTGGGTGAAATGTAAGTGAATAACAATATCAGCTTCAAATGTTCTGTACCAAACCATGTCGGTCTATATGTCTACTGACGGTATTTTCTTACTATCTTTCTCATTTTTGTTTTGTTTCACGTCATGTGTTTGATGCAGACGCAATTAAGAGCCTCCTCATTCAACTGCAGCCAGGCTGTTTCATATGTAAATGAGAATTAAGTCATCCCACCACCTTCTATTTCTGAGCCGTTGAGCTTTTTCTTTTTCTTTTACCTACAAATAAACACAACAGTAAACCAGCAGTGCGAGGTATGTGCTTGTGAAGTATACGTGTGAGGTATTTGCTTTTCACAGATATCAGTATAGCCATTTGTGTACATCCAATTTTATGGGTTTATAGTTAAAATGTTGTTTGTTTAATATTTTTCATTATCCTTAATGATTTAATTTAGGTTTACTTTCGAAAGACCCCAAGACAGTATAGTCAGCTGTAAAATATCTTGCCGTACTACACACCTCTGTCACAACTCTTTACATCTAAGTTTGAGGGATCATTGCCAGAAATGTTTGATTAAGCAATATCAAATTTTTATGTGAAAAAAAGAGTTAGTATTGCTCTTGTTAAAGTGCCATTCTAAAAACCCTGCATGTCATAACATCCTTACATCCCTATGACTTTATGTCCGTCTCTCTTCATTTGGTGTTTTTCTGAATTGGGTAATTCAAAGTGGTATGCATTCATATCTTTCTGAATTGCTCTACTATTCACCTCTATTCATATCCGCAGGAGTTTATGTGCTGATTTAGATTCATATAAATTCATTTCATTTCACAATCAAATCTGAGAAGAGACTTGCTTATTGGCACACTTTTTGTTGCAAGTTAAAGTGAAGCTTGATTATGTATCTGCACATGGACGCAGCTATTAGCATAATGAATCCTCTGGCCATTCTCTGCTTTATTTGGCGAGCTCCCTCCTGAAGCAATGAAACGGTGCAAAAAAAGATGCAAGGTATGAAGTAAGATCAATTTACACTTAATCAATAATTTTGCAACCTAAGTATTTGGCTGACTAACTAAATAATCAATTTACTCACTCATTAAGTCTCTCTTAATCTTAACCAACCAACTAAAAAAACAATTTACTCCGAAATTATTTGATTAACTACCCTTGCAAGTAAGACGGTGGTAACCTTTTCGTCTTTATCTGGTATTTATCCTTTAATAAGACTTTTTAAACCCCTCAAAATGATGACCAGCCCCTTTAGCAGGGTAACTGAATTCCATTACTGTGATAATGCTGGGAGCAATGACTGACGTTGCTGACTCAGCACCTCGTTATGGTCTCAGTCTTCGTTTCCTGTTTCACGGCTCACAGGGCTGATGTATAGCCACTTGGGGCTTAAGGTTATTTCTCTGCTCAACACTTCATTAACCTTACCGGTACCTTTCATACGCACATTTGACACACGTTCATAACGTGCACACACACACACACACGGACACATGCACACACAAATTACCCCTGTACTCGCTGAGTCGCTTGATCTCTAGAGGCAGGCCACAAACAAAGTGTGACCTGCCTCACCAATTAAATGGTGTGTGCATACAGTACATGCAGGTGTAAGTCTGTCAGCGAGTGCCAGTAATGTCAGAGGAAGTGATGTTAGTGTGCCAATGCAATTATAGCTCTTTGCTGTCCTCTGCAATAGTGGACATACTTTTGAGATAACTAGTGTAGTGTGTGTTTGTGTGTGAGTTTCTGTGCTTGTGTGTCTATCTCCAGACTTCGAAACAGACGACAAGAGAGATTTTTAAAGGAAGTGATGTCACAAGTTTAGTGATGTTCACTCACACTCTCCGCTGCTCTCTCCGGGAGGGTGGTAGAACGAGAGTCCCAGGGAGATCAGGGCAGCGAGCTCCAGGATGATGAGGGTGACATCCTGCAGGGCCTCCCATACCAGCTGCAGGAAGGTTTTTGGCTTCTTTGGAGGTATCAGGTTTTCACCATATATGTCTTTTCTCTTGTCTAGGTCAGTTTTGGCACCTGCAAGACCTGAGAATGTAAGACAAATAAAGAGAAGAAGAGAAGGAGAGAAACAGTTAGAAAATACAATACATCCCAGTATATTGATCATCAGTCTTTGAAGGATATTCTTACTGACGTATTGCAGTGAGTTCTATATTGTATATAGGGTTAAAATTACCATAACAAACAACAATCTGCTTTACATTTGATCCCCCCAAAAAAAGATCTCAATTTCTATCCGCACATAGAAAGAATATTTAAATGCACAACAAGAAACTGCGGAAGCAATTGCCGTCTTTTACAGTATAATATTACTCTTTATTGTGTATTATTGTGATCTCCAGTCATCTTTGTAATGGATCATTTTCTCCTAACTTTCTTAATTTTTTTGTTCTTTGGTTTCTCTCTTTTTGTACTTTCACACTGCACACAAACCATCTCTCTAATTACCAGTTTGAGTCATGGTGGGCCACGGTTCTGCGTTCCTTATATAATTCTGCTAAGAGACGAGGGCCTTGTGCTTTGACCTAATACACCTCCTCATACACCATGAACTACTGTATGTAAATATCTTTGGCTCTTTTATCTGAAGAACTTTATATTAGCTTGAGGGACAATTTACTTCTAGAATAATGTCCGGAAAATTATTCTCACGCAGTTGCTAAAACAATGTGGCGAAAGAGTTTGTTACATCAGATGTAGTGCTTTGGCGAGACCAACAGATGAGCTTTGTAATCCAAAAAGCATTAATATAAATGTGTAGCTTTTTGTGTGAAATTGTTCTTTTTTCCATTTACAAAAAAAAGATGCATTATTAGTTTGATATAGTTTTCCATGTGGAGTATTTAGAATCATATAACAATATTTTATGTGCATGTGCTGCAAACTATGAAACATTATGCTAAATATGGACATAATTTAGGGTTGAGTCCATGGTTGTATGTATTATCAGCCTTGCCGAAACAATTATTCTTCATTTTAAGTTTATCAAATCAGATGTATGACAGGTGCAAATTATTGTTGATTTTTGCTGAGGTGTTTAAACATTTAGTCTATAAAATGTCAGAAAAAAAATTAAAAACGCAATTCACAATTATCAAGGGCCTGACGTACCATCTTTAAATTACTTGTGTTTGATGTCAAAACATGTCAAAACCCATTTTTGATTGGTAAATTATTCGATTATTAAAAAAAAGGTGCTGTGGTTGATTTTATATTTAATCTGCATTGCAATGTCACGTAATGGGTCTTAAAATAAAGTAGAACTTGCCCAAACTATTGAACTCTATATTAATAAATGTTCATATATTAAATCACATTCATCACAGCTACAATAAGAATCTGCATCACTGCTGTCTAAGAAAGCTTAAGCTAATTACAAAGCTTAAGCTTTGTAATTAGAATCAAGTCTACATATCGGCAAATGTATGCTTTGTATCTTCAGTTAAAATGATTCATAAAAGATTTCTATAAAGCTACATTATAGGTTTCTATCTGGCTGCTTTTCAGTGTCGTACCATTTGGTTGCTGAGCGCACACACATTGTGTATTCGCTGTCTCTCTGTCTCTGTGTCTCTCTCCCTCACAACCAAAGACATTACCACAGCATTATGTCACACATGGTGCGTCACTGGGTCTCCCAGGAGTGGCCCTGGATTGCACCTGATAACATCTCTGCTGCATGACACTGTTTCACATGCGAATGCAAATGACTGTGGGATGACTTATTAACATCTCTGGTGAATAACTGATGATCCATTTGCATCCGATGTTGGAGAAAGAGGAACAGAATGACGGAGTTTTCATGTGAAAAGCAAATGTTAAGATACTGCAAAAAATGGGAGAAAATAGAGAAACTAAATCCATTTTGCTCCTTGAAAAAAGAAATATAGAGCAACAGAGAAAGTGAAGGAGAGGACATAAGGAGGGCAGGCTGAAAAGAGAACAATCCCCAGCTCCTACATAGGAGAATGCCCTGGTTACAAATAGATCATTCTATAAATAGCCTCATTATCCATTCTCTTTTAATTGTCTCTCTGAGAGGACCTAGCATGCTCTCCCATTGATCTCCACAGCGCTTTGCCTCACATCACACACAAACATGTGTGCCCATGCATATATGTGTGTGTGTGTGTGTGTGTGTGTGTGTGTGTGTGTGTGTGTGTGTGTGTGTGTGTGTGTGTGTGTGTGTGTGTGTGTGGTCTGTGAGTCGTGACTGCCTGCACGTGCTTTGGGTGTGTGTGTAAGAAGGCTGGCTTAGCATGCCGGCACTATCACACAGTAAAACTAGAGCTCATATATAATCAGGCTTTAGCCAGTTCCAGTTGGTTAGATACACAGACACACAAATATGCACACCCAAGCACAGATGTACATATCTTTACTATCCACATTGTGTAAAACCCTCTGTATCTTTGTTGGTCAGGTGCACATCAAACGGGCCATTCACTCATATTTCTACCTAATAGCGCAATCACAGACTTTTTAAAAACAATAAATACATATGCTTATCCTCCTACACTACATTTCTAGAATCCACTCAGAGGCAGGGAAGTTAGTTATAGCATGCAAATGCACCATTCTGTATAATGGCAGCAATCATTTAACGTTGAAATACAACAAACGACATACTCTTAGCTATTTCTGTCATGCGATGGGTACCTCTATATATATGAGATGATTCAACGGTCACACGTGACATCTAACCTTGTAAAATGTTTCAACTCCTTGAACGCCCTTGAGATGTGAGCTATGCTGTAATCAATCTTTTGAATCATTAAAAACTCATTGCTTTCTGGAAAACCCTCTGCTACATTATCATTCCTTCCTGCATAGCTGATTGCAATGCTGCTTAAGATTCATTTGCCAGATTATGAAATATTGTAGGCTAAATACTGTCAGCCCACCTAAATGCTCTGGCAGTGGATTTTGAGGAGGCAGTGAGAGGGCAGAAAAACTGTAGCGATACACAGATGAGTCACAACAATCTCACAAGAGGCTTAAGGGTGATTGCAAAGGAGTCTGCTAGAGTCCATCACCAAGTAGTGAAGCCTGAACAGACTATATACCAAATGTACAGATGGGAGTATGGGATAAGGGCTCCTTGTGATTGTTCTAATTGAGATTCAAACGATGAAAGCCTTTCAGAAAGGAAATTTGACTCCACCTTTGAAAGATGGGATGAGAGATGATGCACTATTAACATTAGCTTGACTTCCATTTTAGATTGGCAGCTTACGGACTTAAAACAAACTGTGGGCATGCTGGAGACTCATCAGATTAAGAATACACCATGTATTGTACCAGAAATGCAAACTGCAGTATAATCCTATCTATGAATGTGAATGTGTGTCATCAAATCCATCAGTATCAGTCACTTTGCACTGAATACCAGCTAATTAAGCAGGCATGCTTAATAATAAACCACATTTGGCGATACTTGGCTGTGGTCATTAGATGGCTATTGTTAGAATTTGAAATGCCAACAAGAAAACTTGTGATCATGGTATTAATCATGAAAAGGACTGTGTCGTAAATAATAAGTATGGGCTGCTTTAGAGGTCTGGGTTCAGAGCCAAGAAAAGTCTGTGACTCTGTAATGACTAATTAGCCTCTCTACTCTTAGATCATTTTAGAAACCTGGCTATATCACATTTTGCATATGGACAACACCAATGTAATGATAATAAGATAATATAACATTCTAAATACTACAATTAGACTTGACCTTAATCTTAGGACTCTTTTCTCCATCGTAATATGCTCTTTATGACTTTTATTATTCCTAATATATTGTCTATAAAAAATCCAAAATCCCCAAATCCCAAAACCTAAAGATATTTAGGTAAAACATGATGACATGAATAGAGAAAAGCAGTAAATGTTCACTTTGGTAAGTTAGAACCAGCAGATATTTGGGATTTCTTTCTTAGTATATGACTTAACTGATTATAATAACTGCTGTAAATTAACTTCATCTCAAGTGACACATTGTTTGATTAGATTACAGAATTATTGTTATTTACAACTACGATTTCCAGTCTTTAAATCTTGATGAGGATGAAACCTTGAATTTCTCTCCTGTTCTTCACTGTTCTTACTCTATGATGTATGGCTGGTAATGCGCTGATCCCTCAAACACAGCAGGATCTTAGATTAAAATCTGTTTTGATGAATGATACCTTCCTCACATCCTGTTTCCAAATAGACAAAACAGGGACGTGAACAAAAATAATTATACATTATATCTGCAGAGGAGGAAATGTGATTTTTCTTTTCAGTCATAGCGAACATGATGGCATATTTTAACAGTTGGCTCTTTTTTTGTCCGTGGCTGAAAATAGATCTCCATGGAAACACTATGCATCCCACTCAACGAGTGGAAATACCCGCGACTCTGAACCTTGGATAAAATGTGAATATATAAGTGTGTGTGTGTGTGTGTGTGTGTGTGTGTGTGTGTGTGTGTGTGTGTGTGTGGTGTGTGCGCGTGCAGGAGCGTGCTGTATGTTTCTTCAAAGAAAAGACAGTAAGGAATGAAATGAAGTGATGACCTCCAAATGTCCTTGTAACATATGAATGTCACAGTGAAAAAACGTCACATAAAAAAAATATAAATCTTGAGAATAATGCTGTGAACAACATTTTAACATGTCTGAGCAGAATCTGTCGCAAAAATATGGTGCAATTTTTCTGCAGCGAATAGATGGCTTCAACACGTATTCTCAGCTTTCACCATTTTAAAAAGAGAGAGGGGGAATGAAGAGGGAAGAGTGTGGTTGAAGTGTGACTCAGAGAGAACAAGAGAGGGAGAGAGAGAGAGAGAGAGAGAGGATAAATAAGAGTAGGCTGGATGTAGAGTAACTCTATCAATAATAACCCATCAGCGACTAAAAGGTGGATAATTATCATGCTCTTATTAGAAGATGGAGTGATGAGAAATGTGTCACAGTGTCCTTGAAAATGACCTCCATAATAATGATACCATTTTATTCCATACAGAGAGGTTTGCTACCATGCATACAAAGGCAAAATGTAGTAGAAATAGCTTCTCACGGATGACATTGAACAAATAACGCAGTATGTTATTTGTAAGTAAAGTATATATAAAGGAGTGTAAAAATATTCAAACAGTGATAAGAAATGCACAAAAAGACAAGAAAAAGGAAATAAACTGCAAAACCAAAAACATTTATCTGCTTTTTTGGGTCATGCTACAAAGGCGGTAGGCTTGTGTCTGTCATGTAGAACAAGATGTAAGACAATACAACAACATCATCATTGCGGTAATAGTTAAGTGGAGAAAAGAACTGGATGCTTTCTCATTCGGCGTCTTGTCCTTGTTTTAGCTTTATGACTACGTGCACCTTACAGCAAGAAATTCTGAAAACCAGATTTAAATACTTGCATGCTTAAAAATAAATATGTGTACAGTGTTGTTAAATGGTTCATGGTTGACTGACAATGTTTAATACATATTTACCTAAAGTTCAGGTTCCAAGATATATATTTGAAAGGCTTCTTAGAAAAAGAGATAAATCCAAATACAGATCAATAATAATGTGAGGGGATTCATCACACATGAGGCAGCGATAGAAGTATGTAAAACAAAAACAAAAGAAGATTCATGACAAATATTATAAACTGCAAATCCATGATTCCTATGGGGGGGGGGGGGGGGGGGGGGGGGGGCACACCCAGCAGGATAGCCGGTCCACCCACTACTAAATAAGGTCGTAATAAAAGACAGGAAGTCCTTTTTCTCATTTTTAAGTGATGGTGGGCTGGATGTTGAGGGGAATTGATGTTAGTGCAGCATTTATAACAGCAGTGAAGGGGTGTCTCGGGAAGGATTCCTCTAGTTTTTAGCACCATCATATTTGGTGTTGCCTTTGGTTGAAAGATTGGTCTCTTTGCTCAGCGTACAATGTGGTTCTGCGCGCTCTTATCCTCTGTAATCTCCACACCCTATCAGTACAAGAGGCCAGGGCAGGAGGCAGGCGCTCTGTGTGAGGATGCGTTGACGTGACTGGTCTTCAGTGCAGGAAAACAGGCGAGCAGATATGCTGTATTGTATGTAAACAAACACATTCTCTCATTTCATGAGAAGTCCCAGGGTCACAGTAACACACACAGATCTATCATTCGTTCCCCTACAGACAACCCCCTCTGAAAGGTAATGGACTGGAAAGCGACATTGAGCAATTTCTGACACCATGTCTTTCCCACCACAAGTGTACTGTATGTGTGCATGTTCATGTGTGTGTGACACCACACTGCAACCCACCGTAGTATGTTCAGCCTCATATTGCAGCTGTACTGTGCAACACATACGAGATACAAACTCCGAGAACAGGATCAGTGACAGATTTTCATGTTCATCAGGCAACGGAGCTCGGAGGAGCTCACAGCAGCTCACAGCTGCTGCTATTACTGGATGATTACTTAAAGGAATCATCAACATTTTGGGCAAAATGCTTTTTCACCTTGTGGTTCACACACATTCAAAGATGAATGCTTGATTTTTTTTTATGCTACAAGCACACCACTTGAACACGTTTTATAGGTTTTTGATTATTAAGACAAAGAAGCCACTGCGTCTGAACATTTACTCTGACGCCACTAGATCTCTGCTTTCTATAAAGAGGCTCAAATACCAGTGCAGTTTTTCTATGGTCTCCCAACAACCCAAATTAAATGTATGTTGCAATGCTGAAAATATAATACGCACTTGTGTGTGTTAGCGTGTGTGCGTTGTGTGTGTATTTGTGTGAGTCTGTGGGGGCAGCTGTACAAGTGGGTGAGTTTTGCTGTCACGCACTGTGCTCTATGTGTCTGACTCATGCAAGAGATGGTGGAGTAGAGTGAGAGAACACAGCTCACAGCTCTCTTTCTCACACACACTCACTTACATACAAACACACCACAGGATAACTGATTATTACTTAGTATTCCTACTTCATAGTGTATATATGCATGAATGTTACACAGAGTCTTAAACAGAGACAGCTGGATGATTATGTATGAATCTTCAAGTCTAAAAGAATTGAATAATGCATCCCACGTTCATTTTATAAGCTATTATGTTCTGGCCCACAGAACACATGGTCTTTTGTTTCTATGACGACAATTCTTGCACTTTTTTATCTTAAAATGTTGTGAAAAAAACTGATTATGTAATCTTATGCAAGGGGAAAAAAATGTGAAAACTCATATCACAGAATTTCAAAATACCCAAAGGTTTAATTTACACCTCTTAGAAATCTTTTTTTGGAAGCCTGGCAAGTAAGTGCATCAAGAGCAGCACAGAGGGGGGAAAAACAGAAACAAGCTGACAGTGACTAATGTAAGATGAAGGCTTCATCAGCGCACACGGTCCTAATTCATGAAATGTTTATTATTGTGTTAAAATACTGTGCATGGGTGAGATCCAGTTCATACCATGGATCCCAGGTGCTTGTGTGCAAAATCATGTGTATGTGAATTAGGGCAGCACAACTAATCATATTTCTGAAAGATGATGATTATGCCATGTTTGCATTGGTGGGATCAAACTGCATCAAACCTAACGCTCCACGTGACAATCTGTGGGAGGCAGGACATCAATATAAATACATCTAACGTGAGACCCAGAAGAGGAAAATGTGGTAAAACAAATAGCTTTCTAAGGAAGAAAAAAATGGTGTCAGAGTTGAGTTAACGTGGTGCTTCTACCGTAAAACAATTAATAAAAAAGGTTGTTCCGTCTGCTGTGTGGGACCAAAGTCATAGACATTCATGGGAGTTTAAAGCACCAGCAGTACAGATGTGCTTATTCAACCTACTGCAAGAGATCAAAGTGAAAAACAGTGGAACAAATAGGAATCTCTTCCTGAATGTATTAGTCATTTAATGTATCCGTCTCATACACTGTAATGTTAGCTGGGCCGACTGCCCTAGATGTGGACACCACATTAATGAGACATCTGTGTGTGTGTGTGTGTGTGTGTGTGTGTGTGTGTGTGTGTGTGTGTGTGTGTGTGTGTGTGTGTGTGTGTGTGTGTGTCAGTGTAAGAGATAGCAAGAGTGTGCAAGTGTGTTTAAGCACTACTTAGTTATAAGGGCAAAGTGTAAATGGGGTCAGTAACTTCATCCAGTAATTCCAGACTGTTCAACCATTCAATCAATCAATCAATTCATCTACCCATATATCCCTCCATTCTCTTGTCCACCTGTTCCCCATCATGGTGTTTCGTGAAACGTAGTTCAGGAGCGAAGACCACGCTCCATACTCGGCCAATCAGCCGAGCCATACGTACTTAAACTCATCGAACCAGTCTACTCCCTCTTCGACTCGGTTCCGACATCCCGCCAACCAAACCCCGTTCTTCTCTCATTTTCTCTCTCTCTCTCTCTCTCTCTCCCTCTCTCTCTCTCTCTCTCCCACAGGACTAGAGGACCAACGGGGGTCTCTGCACAGCCAGAGCTTCAGAAGAGAACCCCCACTCACGAATCTCCACCCCCACCGTTTCCTCTCGCCACCAGACGGCAGCAGCCTCTCGTCGCACCCCTTCGACCCTCTTTTCACTACCCACTCTACCCGTCTCGTTCCTGCACCTACAACCACCTCTTCATCCCTCGACCCCGGTCCGGCGACCCGACTCTCTCTTTCCATCGCACAATAAACAACCTGTAAACTCGTTCGCTTTTTTGGCGTGGTCTTTGGTAGTGAAACTGTCTTTCATTCATATATTCATCTCTGTCCAGATAATTGTCTTTTCTTGTTTTATTTTTACAGCCAAACTTCTTATTTTGTTATGTATGTTATATCCATTTTATGTACTAATTGTGTAATTTTCTTCTTTTCTCTGTGTGTCTGTACTTATTTCTGTGCAATTAAATTCCTCTCTTGGGATACATGAAGGCTTTTTCGTATCCGTTGATGAAATGTCATTGGCATTGAATTCTTATTTAACTTCCAGAAACAGAGACGCATAATAAAGAGCTGCTGCTAGCTAGTAGCTGTGACAACACTCCTACCTTTCTCTTTTACGCATGCATGCATAGATGGGAGAAACACACCTGTGCCCAACTCTTATGTGTGACTGAGTTAGTATATTCATATAGGGCTGGTGCATGCGTCACTACAGGTGGTTCAATACTACTTAATATTTGGATCATATAATTACTGCACATTCTCATCTACTGAATCTGAAACACAAGTCAGTGGTTCATTTTTAACAATTCTCCATTGAACTAGGTCTTGATTTTCTATTGTATTGCATTGGAAAAAAATCAAGATTTGAATTTCAAATAACCCGAATACAGGAATTTTGGCTATATTTTCCCCTCATGCCCATACACTTACACAGACTCCACACAAACACAGTGGAAGCACACTCACACAAGCCTCCCCCTCCCTCTGGACTGAAAAGGGAGAGCGCTCAGGCCAAGAGGCTGAAAAGGGAGAGTGACAGCGGTCTATCTGCTGTCTCCCATCTGGGTGTCAGTCTCGGGTTTCGCCCAGGGGCTCAGATAAGCTCCGGACACAATAGGGACAGCTATTAAAATTCAAACTACCAGAGAGTGTCATGAAATAGTCATGAAAGGTAAGGGAAATCTACACACTCTTGTGTGCACCTTATTGTCTGTTTGCTTGGAACTGCAGGTAAAATACAATGTCAGGTCCACAGCAAGAGAGGTGTCGATGATTGAGTGGGGATAATGGCAAATAAATTAACGATAAACTACTGCTACATAATAACTTGGAATTATTAATAATTTTGAAAAAATATGTGTACATCACTATGAAATATATCTTCAATGGATTAAATCATACAACACACTGCAATTGAAATAGGAGTTTACAAACTCTAACACTGTAGGGAAATTACAGTGGAGAGTTGAAAGAGTATCGATCTCTGCTCGTGCTATGCAGTAGCACTTTGATTGAACTGTAATGTCTGTCATGCTGCACAAATGGATGCATCTCCTTTAATATTCCTGACCTGAAACAGATGTACTTACACGGTATTCAACACAATTGATTTTTCCACATGCCGCTAATGTAAGAACTGTCAGGGTCATATGTTTGTACTGTAAAGGCATATTAAAACACTACTACTACTCGTAGTAGCCATATCGTTTTTGAATGCATGACTTTTACTAATAAAAGTATTGCTACATTTCTGTATTTGTACTTTTACAAGAGTAAAGGATCGGAATACGTCTTTCAACACTGATGGTTTGATCAAAGGTGGGGCAAACAATTCCCCAATGAAGATTTTTTAAATCTGAAGCTGCAGTACTGTATTTATTCTCTGGATGAAATTGCAATCACTGACCAACACTGTCACAAGAGACTGTGGAAGCTGAAATCATGTGTTTGCACATTAGGCAGTGTCTGATTTTGGTGCTTTGATCCTGATCCGTTGGGTAAGTGTGACTATCTCTGTGGCAGTATCCAAGACTTGTAAGACTAAACAGGTTTAGTTTTTGCTTCGTTTATGCCCATGGGCAAGGAAATGTATTTTAAAGGTTCAGAAAAGGTCAAATTCAGAACAAGACAAGAACAAGACAGCTTCTGTGTTCCTGTTCCTCTTTTCGGCTGCTACTGGTATGTTATGGATCATTCTGTACAGGATGTGTAAACTAAAAGTTAAAAGAAAGCTGCTCTGTGCCCTAAAGCAAGCCAGGGCTGGATCTCGTCCAAGACAGTATCTGTTTTAGTGCCCTTGAGAGAGAAACGCTGTCTGTCTGTGTTGGCAGCCGTGGTACCACCCTTGTTCTGCCCCACAGCAGGAGAAGAGAGGGCAAAGAGGTCAACTGAGGGAAAGAGCTGACATGGAGAGAAAGAAGCTGGTTATAGCCCCGGACTCTGCATATTCAGCTAAAAGCATTGCAATGCCTGTCAACTCGCTATCCATACTCCTGTCTTCCAGCAGCCGGGTCAGATTTAGGACATTTCAGAGGACAAGAGCTGAGTGTAGATATACGACAATGACCTGGGACAAAGGCGTACGTTTCTGGCACTGTATTTTCGAGTGATTCTGAGGCCAGACTTTCAAGAAAGGCGGGAATTAATGAGGTGGACTGGTTGCAGAATGAGGCAATACACTACTCCCCCACCTGTACATGCATCGTAGATTGCAAGACATGTAAATATGTATATAAAATGTATAGTTTCAGATGAAAAATAAGGATAGAGATATGAAAAGAGGCTGACCTGTCTCCGTCTTCGTCTAGGACACAACCGTCTAGGACACAACTGAGCCGGAAAGTGTTTTGATCTGCAGGGGAGTCGGAGCAGCTAAGGATCAGACTCCCGGCACTGGAGGTTGAACTGGCTGAATTTGAGTTGCTACAGACGCTGCGGAGCTGCCGTCCATTCTTGTCCTGGCGAAGGAGTCTTCGAGCGGCGTGAAGCGAGGCGGAGGGACCGCAGGGTGCAGTAACTTCGGTAATTATTATTTTTTCAGCTATTGTAACTTTGCTGTTATTTCTCCCAGAGACATCCCTTCAGTTAGCGACTGTAGCAACTCAAACTCAAGTTCAGCCAGTCTAAACTTTAATGCCGAGGGTCTGATCCCAATCTGCCCATACTCCCTGCAAATTAATGTATGTATAACGGTGTAAATGTAAATAAACATTGCAAAAGAAATCACATCTGCAAACTTTCCAGCTCAGTAGACTCTCAGCGGCGGGAGTGAGGCAGACATACCAAGAAAACCACGTCTGTTTTTTTTACATTTTCAGTCATGCCTACTGAGTGCCAACCCATATACACTAGTAGTATACTATACCCCTGGCAGACATACTGTACACTGTTGTGAGTCAGCACCAGGCTCCATGGGAGCAGGCCAACAGAGTCTGGTGTTTGGCATCTGTCCTTTTAATTCAGTCAGGCATCTCTTGGGACAGCTGACTTCACTGCCAGCCATGTCCAGCATCCGCACACGTGTATGTGTGTGTGTGTGTGTGTGTGTGTGTGTGTGTGTGTGTGTGTGTGGGGGGGGGGGGGGGGGAGGACTAGTGCACTAGTGCATGTACTAGTGGGATTGTGAGACTGTGGGACTCCTTCTCTAGCTCATCTGATTCTCCTGTAACTTCGGTAACTGGTATATTTGTCATACGAGAAATCAATATTGCCTACTAGCTTGAGCTGATATACTCCACTATTGATTAAAAGAGATACAGTTTCAAGATGTAATGTACATTCAAGGGTAATTTGTCAAACAAAAATGTGACTTGCTCTAGACTAGGATGCGTTTTAGTGGATATCTCATGGATATAACTATAGTTTCAGTCAAAGACCTTCTTTAATCCCTGACTGGGAAACCAACCCACAGTGTATTTCTCCAGAGACAGTAATCAAACCCTCATATTAAAAGCCTTAGCATTTGAGAAGTGATTGCACTTCACAAAATGTCCCAGCTGAAATGGCCATGTGCAATCATTTTTTACACACACACCTGCTCATCTTTTTGTATTTCACTGCATTTAAAACTTGACACAGCGTTGCAATAAGGTACTTTGTAGTAAGGCATAAAAAAGCTTCATCCATTGTCACTAACTTTATCAATGGTTTATAAATTTTAATGCTTGATAGATAAACAGGATTATGCATAAACAAAATATTATTTTTGGTTTGCTCGAGTGGAAAAGCTTTCATGGCTTCCTTATTTATATCAAAACATCACATCTGCAGTTTAAATTGTTATTAAGTCATTGATAAAGGGTGGAGGAGGGATTTCCAGTTCACAGCAAGGTGTCAAGGTCTCAGATTCAAATGTTAGTACAGTAAATCATTCCTACAGTAAATTAGGCAGCCTGTGGGATTGGTCTTTTATGACAAATTACAGCCAGAATCTGCGTTGTTTATTCACCAATATACTGTTATTCTCCATCTCTATGGTCGACTATAATAAAAGAAAACAGGTTTGTTGTGTGTAAAGAAGGTAGGTGACATAACTACACATACGCAATGCTAGATGCTTTGTCATCTTGCTAAAGATTGCTTATTTAAAGATAAAGGAAAAGAGATCTGTGGAAGAAGAAACATGTTTGTCCATTTGTGTGTGCAACTTGGCAACGGAAAGTATACGTTATTTTTGTTTGATTAGTGCATATTGCTGATCTAAAAGCATAAATGAAATGTGTATTAACCATGAATGAAATCAGGATTTTTTTAAAGACATTTATCAGCTAAACTGCTCCTTAAGACTTCTGCACATTTCCTTCCCCAGTAAATCTTCTTAATAGTGCTATTACAGAGTGATTGACCACTGTGCCACAATACTGCTTAAGCACTGCCTCAAGGTCATTGCTACTACACTGCAGCAGAACACCTGTGTGAGTAGTGGTGTGTATTTGTATGTGTGTGTGTGTGTGTGTGTGTGTGTGTGTGTGTGTGTGTGCGCATCTGCCCATGATGTAGTTTTGCTTCCTCGCAGAGCAAAATGGCTGTATATCATTCATAATCTGTCCTCTGAGAGCTCTCTCTCTCTCTCTCTCTCTCTCTCTCTCTCTCTCTCCCTTCTTCACTGCATCCTATTTCATTCTCTCTCTCTTTTTCTTCCTCTTCTATCTCTTTTACAGAGTCACTAGGGGAGGGGAAGAGAGGATAGTGTAGAGAGGAGAGAAGGAGAGGAGGAGAGGATGAGCATAAGGAGTTGCAGAGCAGAATAAAATGCCCTTAAGACGGCTGCTCCTTGTGAGAGATCCCTTGTGGGAAAGAGATTAAATAGACTGCGTGAGAGGGGAACACACTCGTGGTGCTACGACTGGGATAGAGGAAAAGAAAGGGAGCAAGGAGGAGAGGTGGAATGAGGAACAAACAGAGGTGAAGAATGAAGAAGAGGAAAAGGAACAACAGGGTTTTGATTAGAAGAGGAGAATGTGCAGACATGTAGCAGACTTAAATGTGGACTTTATTGCAAGGGAGGGATAAAAAAAGATTAGAAGGAACAGGTAGGAGGTGGGTGTGAATGAAGGAACATGAGAAAGAAAGGAGATAAAATGGGAGAGGTGTTTCAACCAAACTCTGCAGACACATAAATAATAGAGAGAGATGGAGAGAAGAAGATAGAGAGAAGGTGAGAAAAGGTAGATGACGGATGAGTGGGACAAACTGTTTCCTGAGTTATGTATAGAATTCATCACGGCCTCATCGTGGAAGCGGCACAAAACAAAGTGTGTGATATGAAGGAAGAATAGAGTGCTGCAGGGATGACGTAGTTTTGTAGTCCAACCCGGAAGAGACAAAAAGCAAATTGGATTTTTGATTATTAGATAATAATTAGAGAAAACAAGCTCTGTAGCAAACAAACTTTTATGATACTCACACGTTTTGTTCAGCAAGATAATCTTCCCGAAAGAACAACGCAAAGTGATTTATGAAGTGTAAATACAATCAGCAGAAGAAAAAAGCTAAAAGGTATAAATTGACTACACCACGGTTACCAAAGAAAAAAGATAAATAGAAAATGTTTATTCATTTTTATAAATCTAACCATTATCCCATCTTCTCGCTTTCTCCTGCTACACCTCCATTATTTTCTTTTTGTTCTCCATCTAACAATTTCTGCCATACATATACTGTACACATCCCTCTCATATGTGTCCTTGACATCAGCGCAATGTCACATATAAATCACTGGTAACAGATTAATACATTTATACTGTATGTGAGATAGTATTATGTGTTTGTGTGTGTGTGTGGGGGTATATATGTGTGTGTGGGTGTGTGTTTGTGTGTGGGTGTGTGGCTATATGTGAGTGTGTGTGTGTGTGTGTGTGGAGATATTAAGGGTGTGGCGTATAATTACATTCGGATAAACAAGTCAAGAGTTCACCGCCATTGGTCTGACGTATCATCTGGCTACCATCCGATTCTGTCATTTCTCTCTCACTACTGCCACAAACAGCAGTACAGCATTCCCCTCATACATCTGCTATAAGCTGAACTGTCTTCAATCAATTGATGGCCACCTGCATTCCTGTAAGCCTTTTTTTCCCTACTTGTCAAAGCCTACTGTGCTCTATTTTACCTGGGGGGAATCATCGTAATGCCAAAATAATTGTTTCAACAAAGAAAAACATATTAATACAACTTGAAAAATGTAATGTTTTAATAGTCCATGGGACAAAAGTAAGTTTATAAATGGTGTGCTACTTTTCCAGCAATATTACATTGTTAAGCAACTCAATTGAGAGTAGAAGAGAAAGATGATGAAGGTTATAGATGTAGAGCAGGTCTATTAATGCTAGGCTGTATAGCGGCCCACTGGGATACCAGCGACCGATCAGCACACCGAAATAGAAATGGGAGCAGAGGAGAGAGAGAATGGAGGAGAAGTAAGGTGTGGTGAGGTAGAGTGAAATAGAGAGATGAAGGGCAGGTGGAGGGGTTGATGAGGAGGAGGTCTGAAGGAGAGGGAGTGAGGAAGAAAGATGAATTAGGTGATAAGATATCCATACTATATATAATATAATATAAATTGGGAAGTGGGAACCAATATTTTCTATATTCTGGGTTTTGAAGTTTTCTTTTCAAGGAATGGTTTGCCAATTAAATACACTTTAGCTTTTTGGCAACAGTTTGAAGAGCAGATCGATGCCAAAGTCAGCCAGTCATGAATAGCACATGTATCAAATTCAGAGTGCTTAGTAGAATATTTCTATTCAAAGCAAAACATCAAACTGATCAGAAACTGACCCAGAATCTGAAAGTGAACGGATAACTTGCTGTTAGCAGCGTTAGAGTTGTGGCAGCATGTTTCGTACCAAAAATGCACCATGAGAGTCGATGTTAACTTTTGTCAGAACAACATTTTATGTGCAGAGTCTTGAACCGTAAGATCAATATATTTTCTAACAGTTTCTCATCTTTTGTACTGATTATTTAACTGTGACAGTTTCATGGCCATCGAAGCCTAAACAAAGCATGCAATTGTCTCTACAGAATATATATGACACTTTTCAAAGCTATGCAAATGAAATATGCCTGAAATAACTCTACTAACTTTACAATAGGGTGAAGAAGAGGAGACAAATGGTGGATGGCAGACATGAGGTGTTGGTATCAATATAATTTATCTGGACTGGATAACCACTGCCATTTTAGCCAGGATAGAGATTAGATGTATACATTAAATATATACATTTAACATAATACGTTGAATATCATTACATGTGAGATATAGTTTTGGTGTGATTGAAATGTTGGTAAGCATAGGGTATGGACTTAATCAAAAGCTGCTGGTGTAAAACTGTCTGGAGGTTGGGGGAAGGGGATGTCGAGGGAGATTTGTAGGTGGTGGAGGTGAAGTGTGTGTGTGTGTGTGTGTGTGTGTGTGTGTGTGTGTGTGTGTGTGTGTGTGTGTGTGTGTGTGTGTGTGTGCGTGTGTGTGTGTGTGTGTGTGCAGTGGGAGTCAAATCAGTAGGACTGGTGTCCAAGGGGGGATGAAGAGAAGATGGAGGGAGTGGGAAGACTGAAATGGGAATAGGTGATACTGTAGAGGCAGATAAATACCAGACATAAAAGGGTGAGGATATGACATTGGAGTATCTTGGTTGGTTGGTTGGTTGGACATAAAACAGCTCAGTCCCAGGCTGGTTATAATACAAGATAATAAATGAACAAATTGCAAAATATTACTATTTAATTTAATTGTATTGTCTATTCAAAGTTCCTGCTGTATTAATTCATATTTAGTTATATCTCTCTTCAGCATGCATAAGAGATCCCTTAATTCCATCACCTTGGTGTGTAAGTCATGATGGACAACTCTGCAAAAAAAAGGCCGATCTTTTTGCTGGTGGTGGTTCTGCTTTAGACAATAATATAGTTATATTAAGTGTACTACTATGTACAGTTAAAAAAAATCCCCAAACTGATAGGTATTAAATAAAGTTTAGCACCAGCTTGTAGTGTTGCATGTTTTAAAACATTCAGTGCTTCATTTCCATTTTTATTTTTCTTCAAAAATTAGTCATATCTGCTTAAAACACTTACAACTGTAGTTTTGTGAGGGGGACAGACTCCAAGTATATAATGTGGTTTCTAGACGTACTTTAATCTATATTTATTCCTCCTTTCCCGCACAGTCTCTGCAGCTACCCTCCTGCCTTTGCTTTCTCACAACATCAAAGAACATTGATGTCCTAAGTACCTCTTCATCCTCTTAACCCTCGAGGAATGGCTCTGCCCGGAGCACTCTCCTACAATTCCTTGCTCCCGACCCAGGAGGACCCACCAATGTGCCGCAACTCTCGACAGTCTACAGCACAGAAGATAGTTACACTGTGAGCACCTACCAACCGTCCTTTCCTACTGTCTGAAGAGAAGCATGTCTGTTTTTGGAAACTAAGCTGTAGTCTGACATCCCATCTGGCCCCTGAATGACTCATAGCATTCACCCTGCTGGCTGCCTGAGGGAAACGCTAGCTTCTTCACCCCACAGTCACCTACAAGGCAACACACAGGTAACTGCATCCTGAGTGCAGGTGCTCACTGTGTGTTTGGAAATTGTTCATTGGGGTCATGAAACATTACAAATAAACTGATGAACATAACAATGCCTGAAGAAATTTGAAGCTTCCTGAAACATTTAGATTTTCAAAAAACCAGGAGATGTTTTACTAAACTGTGGCACTATTCTCTTTCCTTCATAGCCATCATGTACATGATGTGCATCGTGTGTGGAAGTTATTGATGCAGTCCTCAATCTTTCACATTTCCAACTACTACTCTGCTTGGCTATGGAGTGATCACCTAATACCTTAACCGTAAGTCATATATAACTTTTATATATATATTTCTAATCAAATACATTTTTGAAAACAGCTTCTAAAATGTCTTCTGCTTTCTTTTCTAAATTGTACAGTTTCATGTACTGTAGCAACAATGTAGCAGAAGGCTGGTGCCTTATGCATATCTACATTAATGTGGTCGAGAGCGCAAACCCTTCACTGGTTGCATTTCTATACCTACAGAACCATTATGAATTTATGCTGAATAATGGGCTAGCCATTCATGAACTGTGTGTATCATGTGAAAGGGCTGGCACAGACTACAGTATATGTAGCTAATAGGTCAAGCGTGCTCAAGCGCTCTTACCATCAAACACAGTCCCCTGGGACATATACACAGTACACACACCACACATGATGACAGCAAGCAATGCAGAATACCTTCAAAGATAATTACCAGGATCATATTTCGGAGGCAACATATGTTCTGTGGAGGAACCCCGCACCACCCAAGGGGACCCACACAACATAAACATAGAAACACCTTGGATCAGTAATGCAAATAGCGCCAGATACAATCACTCTGTTTCCAATTAGTGAATGATCTAGTGAGAGAAAATGCACTTAATCATAACAATTAATAATCATATGATGAGAGGAGAGGAGCATCCTGCTTGTTAGCTGGTGGGTAAGATCTCAACCAAAATGTGGCAAACTTAAAGTATTTTACCCATTGAAAATGGATGCACCACATTTATCCAAACAAGATACACAATGCATTCTTGTACCAAATCTTGAATCCAATAAATGCCCAAATAATTAATGGCATAAACACTTTGTATTATTTATTTATCTTATCGGTTTATAATTATTATTTTAGCCATTGGCTATAAGGAGGAATAACAATTTGAATAATATGGAAGTCTCTAATAAAACATAAAAATGTATTGCAAACATTTAATATAAGCATTTTGAATGTTTTAAATGAGCTACAGCGTGTAATTATGTGTAAATTGTGCTCGCCCCCCAATGTCAGAGATGGTGTAAGGTTCAACAAATCAGATTACCCGGATCAGAATGTTAATT
>NC_136593.1:11110092-11117592 GCF_910589615.1 Taurulus bubalis | reverse complement strand
TGGCATGCTCCCCATGGGTTGACAGTGAGTAATGAGTAACATATGATCAAAGACTCAAGGAGAAAGTGTAGATTTTGCAATAATTAACAGCTTTTTACCTAAAGTGCGAGAACACTTAATTGAACTTTATGAACTCAAACACCATATGGAGACCACATTAAAACATGAAGCTCCACATCCAGATGCCAAGACCATCTGACCATGGTGTTTGCCGTATGACAAAACTACTGACAAAACACAGGGGCATACAGCTGAGATAAAAAAAAAAATGGTTTCATACTTTTATATTGCTTTATACATTTAAGTGTCACATTTTTAGATTGAAAGAAAATGTGCTACAAACGCCACCGAGCAACCCTGCAGTACTCACATTTTTGCTTAACAACACTACAAACTATAGCGTCAAGAGTAAATGCCCTAAAATCAAATCTTCAAGCCTTTAAATACCAGTAGAAAATAGTGGTAAGACAGGTCAACGGTGACATATTAGTTGAGTGTATATGCTTCTGTTTTTAGAAATCACTGATTGAGGCTGCCGGCATATGCTGCACATAGAGTGCAAATACAGGGCAGGCAATTTTATATAATTGTGTCCTGATGGCATCATCATCACAGTCTCTATTCATCTCCAGGAGAGGCTTGTAGAAAATTCACACATAATGTCCAATGTTATATGGTGGATTCTATCTTAGCATCTATTTGACCTTTAATCTGAATTTCTCTCTGTATTTTGAGCCGTCTGCTGGGTCTCTCTGTCCTGCTCTGTGATTATAAAGAACCAGTATTATTGATGCAACGGTGCTCCATAATATGCTTTGCGTTCTCTTTGATGAGAAGTTTTTGGTATGACAAGCAGTGGGTAGTTTATTATCCTCCACAGTGAAACCATGCGCATTCTCCGTGTGTCTGTTTCAAAATGTCCTTGAGCACAGTGAGGCAGAGCTGAGGTATAGGAGCTGTGCCCACTGCACCAGCAGCAGCAGAAGCACTGGCATACAGCTCCCCCTGCCTGCGACCAAAAGCACTGCAGGAGACTTCACCGATGATAGATAGAGCTGCTCATCACACCTGCACGCCCTTAATATCACATCATACGATGACAGGCTTACAAATGCTCTTGGGGTTGTGTCAAGACACGAAGAAAAACACTTTCAAAAGCATCAGCTTATTTTGTTTTCACAAGGTGTTTATGTGAGAGGGAACAAATAAGATGAACACTTTACGATGTGATGCAATCGATACGACACCGCCACAAAGTGCAGCCTCAGAAATGACAATCACTGATACAAAACATTTACAAGCTTCACAATGGTTGCAATTAGAGCGATACCGTTGGATGGGGATATATTACATTTTGAATGCTCTTAGAATTGTGTGTCCACTCCTTGTACGAGACGAGACAACATATACAAAGTCAGGGACATGCTGAGTCAGTATGTTAGTTACAGCGCTCGTGTCACAATGTAGAAGCCAGGCTTCAGACACATGAATGCTGACTTTAAATGAATAACAGTGTGTTCAAGCACATGCTGTATATGTTTCAGTGCTGCTTGAGAAGTTACATAAACTCAATGAACTCTACACCCTCCCACCCCCCAAAAAAAACCTTTACTGAGTTTTACATACATTGCATATAACCTGCACTACACTGCAATGAACCATTTATAATATCACATTTTTCATTAAAAAAATGTGGGAACTAAAAAAATAGATATCAGCTACGCAGCAGAGGCAGTTACAAAACACTTTGGGAATCCCCAAACACACACATACGCACATTGGGCAGCAGCTGCATTGCAATACTGCACTGCAACATCCAGGTGCACACACCTAGAAAGAGAGAACGCCACGGTAACTGGCATTGTCTCTGAAGTGAATTGTTACATAACAACCACACAGAGAGCCCTTTTTCAGCCACCATCAGTGCTCTCTAATTGGGTAGAAAGCAGCTGTCATGCTAACTAAGCTCAGCAGACAGAGCCTGACGAAGAAAAAAGGTTATTTTTTAAACCAATGCAGGAATCCAAAAGGACTGCAGCTTCAACACATATCAGGCTGAGGAGAGAGAAAAAGGAGAGAGGAGGATGAGTCAGAGAGAAGGGGAAAGAGAACGAGGCATGTACGAATACACGTGTGTGTGAGCTTAGCCTCTGTCGTCTTCGAGAGAGTGAGGGGGTTTTGAAGAAAAGCAGTTGGCCAGGCAACCCAGACAGCCTCAGGGGTTGCTGTGTGTCACTGCTGAATGATATTGAGGAGCAAAAAAAGTGAGAACAGGTGATATGCTAAAGCTGTGAGTGGGTGAGGCTTGAGCGCTATAAGTGTTTTGTCCAACCAGAGAAGCCCTAATGGACCCCGTCTTTCCCATCTCTGAAAAATACTCTCCTCCAAAGAACAAACAGTGCTAGAAATATGTCAAGGTGCCCTTTTTCATAAGTATTGTTTCATTATTTTAAGGACTGTGTTTTTTTGTCCTGTCCTCGTTGCTGTTGTGAGGAGTTCTGCTGTATTCACGGCCACCTGAATACCTTGCCCTGGGTGTTCCTCCTGAGCAAATGGCATTATACAACGTAAGCAAGGCTGTGGAGGGAGATATGGGGGAAGTAGAGTGTAATCCTGCCTGGAGCGGCTGTGTGGATGCACATTAACAACTGTAGCCAAATAAATACTGGCATTTTATTGCCACGCATATTGAAATGTAACAAACAAATGTAGCATGAAAGTCATTATTATTGAAAAACTAGCGAGACCAAATGTTGTTTAAATATAATGATCTAATGATAAGTAGTGATTTAGCGCTTAATAGTGGATGCTCTGCTGCTTTTACAGGCTGAGGTTTCGCCTCTGTGGGAGATCATCTTGTACAGTCAATGAGGAGTTTTGCTCTCTGCTGATGAATTCTCCAATGAAACGACTCTGAGCCCCATAACCTCTGGGGCACAGCCTCTAGTTGTCAATCACCTTGTACAGGAACTCAGGGGAGGTGAACTGTGGTAAATGATAAAATATGGGGGAGTGGAATAAAGTGACATTTTCTTTTCTTGTTTTCAAAGTTTTCCTCTAAAGCTTTGCTATTATTTAGTTTTATACTAGTGTATGTGGTAATAGAATGGCATGAATAATGAACTGCGAAAAGATGATTTGAAATTGACATCAGACTACAGGTTCAAGAGTACGGTATATCTATATCCATCTTTTCAGATAGACTATCATTTACAATGACCGCTGGTACTTGTGTCCTAAGTGAAGTCTTTCCTGTTCTCGAACTCATGTAACAAGCACATGACAGGTAGAGGGAAACAAGACTTGATCATGTGATGAAACTATATGAAAATATAACTGGTGAATCTGCAGCTTCTGTAATTATTATTATTTTGTAACCACACTAGCGGCATGTGTAGGTAGATACAGGACTTTATGATGGATTGCCATTAAAATCCGGTTCAGATATTTCATGTCTAGTATTATCTCATACTGACAAATGTAATTAACATGCTAACATGCATGTTATGCTGACAATGAATGAATTAAGAAAACTCCAACATTTGGGTTTCAAGTGGACGTTTACACATTATTCTTCACTATTATGATGCAGAGAGAACCATGTTCTGAGCTGTATGTACTATTGTATTCTAGCGGAGCTCAAAGGGGGAGCTTGTAACTGGAAGGTTGCCAGTTGGATTCCAGTTTGTTAATGGCATTGAACATGGTGGGAATGTAATGTGTGACGTAAAATCAAAAGCGTAATATTGATGTGCTTGTATTAATTTAGACATCTTAATTGTGTTAATTGTGATATTATCACAATATCTCGATACATTGAAAGACGATAAATAATCATGTTGAATTATCGCACACTCTTGGTTACAGTACAGGTTAAATTAAACTGCCTCACACATGCCTGTGATAATAATAATAATATCAAACAGTCTTTGTAAACATTCCCAGAAAGGAATTATGAACACAGTGCCTGTTGGATGGAAACACTGTTCAAAAAGAAGGAATTGTCTTTGTGCCTTAAAACATATCACGCCTTCCATGCTCCCTTCTCCCAACGAGCTTCTTGAGCATATCCTCACCCATTTGAACGCAGTCGAACCGAGAGTAAGTCTGTTTTAAGCTGTTTCACCACCAGATTCACTACCTTCACAGAATAATGCATCAAACAACAGGATGACACATGTGCTCGTGGGGATTTTACTAATCCACACACACAGTATGACACATGGTGCAGTTCACATGGCACTCAGAGTGACACTTGCTCAGAGTGACACTTGTGAAACTCAGGTTTCGAACCTCAAAAGGTCCTACAAAACATTCTGAATCATCATCACATTAGAGCTTGAACACTTTTGTGTAATGAGGCAGAGACTGTGAATTTAACTTTGTAAATTCTGGCGTTTGTTAAATCCATATCACGATGGTAGAGATATGCCGAAGGCCCTGAATACTCTTATGAGCATGTGCAAAGACAGATGCAGTCTGAAGTTCTGCGTTTCCTCATCAGTAATGCCACTGGCTTGGACTAGTCCTAAAGCGTGTACTTAGGGGTTTAAATGGAAAGTGGTTCATGTCAAGCAAAGTTCATGCTGCATACGGTGGGTTGTGCAGCTGGTAAATGAGTTAGCAACAGTACACTTTGATGAAAGAAGAGGGGAGGACTTTAGCAATGCTTTCACCTTTTTCACACTGGACAGTCATGCATGAGATTACATAGATTTTGCATACGAAACAAAATGTGCGTTTTCAGAAACATTCAGAAATGACTGACGTCAAATAGGCTGAGGATTATTTATTGTAATTGTGATAATATCCGTTGTGTGGGAAGCATTTATTAGATAAATAGGTACAACAAGATTGCTCATAATGGTAAGCGCAATTGTCTGTGTCAACGAAAGCAAAACCTGGTTTTTAAAACAAAATGAGTTTAAACCCCCGTCTTCTTCTATATGTGGGCCCCAGTGGGCCAGGATCCTGACCTCAGATAACTCCGCCGTTCCTAGATTTTAAAACCTTTTTTCATAGAAGCACTCTGTTGCTTTTCACCATGTCCAGAGATCAACAAGCTTGATACAGAAGTCTCTCCTGTGCAGCTAAATGGGCACGCATGGACAAATGACATCTGAGGGAAACAAAAAGGCACTCCCTTGCTTTGTCATTTCCACGAATCGAATAGAGTAATGGGATCAAATAAAATAGAGTATCTATTTTAAACAAAACAACTATTAGTGCACTGGTACCTTGAGGCTAAAAACAAATCTTAGTTACAGACCACCCAAAAAAAAAGACTGAATGACACACTTAACATTTCCCAGTTTGACTGGAACTGACAAATTGTTTCAGCCATTAAACATGAACAGACACGGCGCACACACTTGGGATAAGTTTGATGTAGAGAGCAGAAGTGATGACACGGGTTACACACTACTTGAGTTCTAACCACTTCATCATCTCTAAATTATTTCAAAGAGAAACTCTTGTGACGCACGCAGCTACAATATATAAACACAGACCAACATGGAGGTGAAACATCTTTCTGCTTTATTTTTCTTTGCCTCATTGCCGGCCAACAGGGATTTGCAGTTTGTTGGGATCCCATACTGCCTGGGGGTTTACATTAGGGCTGTGTGGTATGGGCAAAAACTCATATCATGGTATTTTGTAAGATTCTGGCGGTTTCAAGGTATATATTTTTTTTGAACAAGTAAACACATTGATTCCATTAACAGCACCAGTCAACTAAACAGCAGTACTGTCAGTGAGCCGTCCATAGCCACAACAACAGCAGGCAGCAACATTGACTTTTTACAGTTTAATACTCGGAGCGCAGTGGAGCTACTTACCTGTCAGTGTAACTGGGCTCAGTCATGGTTCACACATGTTATAAAATTACAGCGCCGAATTGCATTCTGGGTAGAGTTTGCGCACAAAAAAAACAGGAAGAGACAGACCGGAAGACACGCCACACAAACAGCTGTTCGCCGCCCAACTTCCCAGCATTCAATTTGGCCGTGTAATTTTGAACCATAAGTGAACCAAGTTAGCCTGACAGCTAAGTAGCTCCACTGCGCTCCCAGTGTTAAACTGTAAAAAATAAATGTTGCCGCCTGCTGTTCTTGCGGATATGCACGGCTTGTTGACGGCGCTGGTCACTGACGGCACCGCTGTCTAGTTGACCGCCGTAGCGCAACAACAGTTGTTACGTGTAATCACCGGTATGACGGTACATGAAAAATTCATACCATATGAAAATCTGAAACCGGTATACCGCACAGCCCTAGTTTACATGTGCATCTGAGTAATTGGTATCTGTAAACAATCTGTCTGATGGTGCCACTGAGCATGCAGGACAACCCTCTTAACAATAGCGATCAGGAAGATCTGGCACTGATGATGCATCTGTGCCATTGTTACACCTTTGGTTTAGACACATGAAGAAAGGGAGTGATACTGGTGTTCCAGGTTTAACTGAAAAATAGGCCAACAGGCATACGGCCCAGAAAGATAGACTACAAATAGAGAGAGTTTTGTTCGTAATGTTAAGAATGTTATTCCAGCTTTGAATTCAGCTGTCTACAGGGAGATAAGAAGGAACTGAAATTGTGTAATATTGGCCGCGGTGTATGCGCAGTAGAGCATGTCTGTCTCACTGTTAATGGAACAAAAGAGAGGGGGTACAAAAGATTTATCGTTGGCCGTTTTAGTCCATCAGAACACATTTATCCCATTTCTGTCCGGAATTAAAACCAGCTGTACTATGTTCTTTTTTCCGATGATTCAACACACAACTGAATATTACAATGTGAAAAACCGTTTGTATGTGTTAATTAATCATCAAAATAATAAGTTAGGCATTCTGAAGACTGAAAGACAGCAAAACGTACTTGTCTTTTAAGAGGATGTTCTTTAGATACAGATACAGGCTAAATATTAAATAAAGCATTTTACCCAGTCACACATTCATGCATTTATATTCATGTAGTGCAGGTTGTGCTTTCTAATACACATGTGCATGCCATGTGCATATTCATATGCAGGCTCACACACACACAAACAAACAAACACATTAACTTCCTGCTGCAAGGTCACTGGAAGGGAGGAAGACAAAAAGACTGCTGTTGCCTTCTCCTTGCTCCAGATGAGCCTGTTGAAATCACGAGGGAATTATTGGTCTAATTAAATTCAGCACATTAAGTGTGCTACAAGGGGACCAACAACAGAATGAGGAGAAGAGAGGAAACAAAGAGTGAATGAGTAACAATAGTTCTTTGATTCTAGCCTCGCACATAACATAAAGATAGGAAACTGTATATAAATAAAAAAATAGACTTGCGTTTGCCAATTACATCCCAAGTGCAAAAATCTCAACCACTGAATTCTAAAGAAATAGCCAAAGAGCGCAAACGTGAAACAGAAATGTGTGTTTTTGAACTGCCATTTCACAGCGTGACATTTTATTTTAAGCCCTGAGATGGGCCCAGTATGCCACACCTGTGTTATTAT